>NC_054887.1:35377716-35480216 GCF_018320785.1 Cheilinus undulatus
CAGACCTTTAAAGTCCAGACACTAATCCTCTGATGTACTGACGTCTGGGCTTTGACTTGGCCACTGAAGAACATTCTCCTTGTTGTCTTTAAACCACGGGCTGGCTGCTGAGAAGCATCCCCACATCATGATGCTGCCTCCAGCGTGCACCACAGTGGGGATGGTGTGTTTGTGGTGATGTCAGTGTTTGGCGTCTTGTCTGATGGTCTCAAAGCTCCATTCTGGTCTCATCAGACCAAAGACCTTTCTTCCTCTAGACCATGGAGTCTCCCACAGTCCTTCTGGTGAACTCTAGTCCAGATTGAATCTGAGTTTTCTTCAACAGTGTCTTTCTCTTTGCCACTCTCCCATAAAGCTCTGACTGGTGACGAACCCGGCCAACAGTTGTTGTCTGCAGAGTCTCTCCATCTCAGCTGCTGAAGCTTGGAGCTCCTTCAGAGTAGTCATAGGTGTCTTGGTGTCCTCTCTCACTAGTCTCCTTCTTGCACGCCCACTCAGTGTGTGAGGACGGTCTGATCTAGGCAGATTTACACATGTGACATATTCCTTCATTTCTTCAGGATGGATTTAACTGGCTGGCTCAGATATGTGTCCTTCTTCCTGGTGTTTATTCTCCATCCTTGGTCAGATTTGTGTCCTCCACCTCTGCTCTGCTCTGTGCATGCTTCAGCTCCTTTGTGCTGCAGACAGCAGCGTCTCTTTCTCTGCTCTGCCTCTAAAGCTCAGAGATGAAGCTCCAGCCTTCATGGGTGTCTAATCAAACCGGGTGATCCTCGCCAAGCAGCTCCACGTGAACAATGTGTGAGCAAACCGAATCGGAGATGTTCGTGTATCGATATGCTAATGTGAGAGCGCAGCAGCTCTCTGTGTCCTTGGCTGTTGTTGCAGAAATGGCTGATGGGAGTGTGGAGTAACCCGCAGTAACCAGAGGCCTGCTAGCTGCTACACTAAAGGAGCACAAATCCCATCCCTGTGTGAGGAAGAGGAGGATGCTGCAGGCTCTCTCTCTCTCTCTCTCTCTCTCTCTCTCTCTCAAGGAGAATGAACCGATCACACCCAAATCTATCTGTGCACGAGGACAAATTCAATTAAGGTAATAAATCAATGGGAGATAATTGGCGCTGTGTAAACTTCTTTTAAAGCGATGAATTATTCAATATTTCCATGCAGCATGCAGGGAATTAGCGTTTCTACATCTAAATAGAATTATAGAGGCAGATCCTAATGATTTATTAATCTGGGCTTATTTTAGAGACAGATCTCTAAAGGTGCGGATTTGATAAATGTGAGTATTGATTAGTGGAAACAACAGCTAATTAGAGGCGATAGAAACAGATTAATTCATAGGGAGAATCAATTTTAGTGAGGATTCAGTGACGAGGGAATGAGAGGGTGTGGTTCCATAAAACTAAAGAGGAGGAGGAGGAGGAGGGTGCTGGGGATCCTCCTGGAGACCTAGTGGAGATCCTGGTCTCCCCTGCCCACATTAAAGGGTTAATTCTGCAGTTCCAGCTCTCTCTGTGTGTAAACGGAGGCAATGATGAGGGGTGATAGCCCAGATTTTATTAGACACTTCCCACTCCACGCAGGGCGCCTCAGCGCAGCTTTGTCCTCTGCCTACACGGCTGCGCGCTGTAAATGTGAAGGAGATGACCTTAATTTGAGACAAAGCGCTCCAAAAATGTATAGGCCACGCATTATCTGTCTCTTATTTATTTGGCTCCATGTGCTGTATTCTTCCTGCTAACGCTAAGCCAATGTCTGTTTCTCCTTTTTTCTGCCTTCACGCTTCTCTCCTTCTCCTCCGATTTGATTTGAGAATATTAGGCCGAGGTGGGGAGAATTATAAACGAGTGTGCTCTTATCTGCTCCCTTCACGTATCCAGGATCACAGAAGCTGATTAAGAAAGAAGTCACAGCCAACGCTGGATTCATAATGATTTGGAATAATGAATCCTTATCTCCCCTCTGCAGATTATCAGCCTTTCAGCTCGCCATGTTTTGTTACATGGGATAATTTATTGCATCTAATACATCACAATGAATCTGATGGGGGAAAGTGATGGCCATGTTAGCAGAGAGGGAGGCAGCTTTTTTTATCCCGGGGCAATGAAATGCCTTTACGATTTTTAATTGGTGGAATATAAGGGGGATCTGATAAAAAATAGAAGCAGAGGTATAATCTTGGCTGCTAGTGTTCCTGCAGCACTCGGCGCTATAATTAGTGTGTCAATTTCAACCTGAAATTAACAGCATCGACCTGCTGGAGTCAGCTAGATCCTCATTTCGCATGATTTATTTTTCACCAAGAGGAGATAATTAATCATAAACAGTGGGAACACTGCAGCAAAGAGCAGATAACAACATATTTGCATCTAAAAAGATCCCATGAAGCTAATTCAGGCCCAGCCCAGCCCTACCTGCTCTGGAGCCCAGGCTGAGGCTCTGTTTTCATTCCCCTCATTAATCTGAGCCTCAGCCCTGCCATTAATCACTGCAGACATGTGAGGGGGCCACGGGCACCAGGAGGCTCCACCAGGGAGCACTGGGAGGACTGGGAGGACTGGGAACACTGGGAGCACTGGGAGGACTGGGAGCACTGGTAGGACTGGGAGCACTGGGAGCACTGGGAGGACTGGGAGCACTGGGAGGACTGGGAGGACTGGAAACACTGGGAGCACTGGGAACACTGGGAGCACTGGGAACACTGGGAGCACTGGGAGGACTGGGAGAACTGGGAGGATTGGAAACACTGGGAGCACTGGGAGGACTGGGAACACCGGGAGGACTGGGAACACTGGGAGGACTGGGAGCACTGGGAGGGCTGGGAGCACTGGGAACACTGGGAGAACTGGGAGCACTGGGAGGACTGGGAGCACTGGGAGGACTGGGAGCACTGGGAGCACTGGGAGGACTGGGAACATTGGGAGCACTGGGAGGACTGGGAGCACTGGGAGGATTGGAAACACTGGGAGCACTGGGAGGACTGGGAACACCGGGAGGACTGGGAACACTGGGAGGACTGGGAGCACTGGGAGGGCTGGGAGCACTGGGAACACTGGGAGGACTGGGAGCACTGGGAGGACTGGGAGCACTGGGAGCACTGGGAGCACTGGGAGGACTGGGAACATTGGGAGAACTGGGAGGACTGGGAGGACTGGGAGCATTGGGAACACTGGGAGGACTGGGAACACTGGGAGCACTGGGAGGACTGGGAGCACTGGGAGGACTGGGAACACTGGGAGCACTGGGAGCACTGGGAACACTGGGAGCACTGGGAGGACTGGGAGCACTGGGAACACTGGGAGGACTGGGAGCACTGGGAGCACTGGGAACACTGGGAGCACTGGGAGGACTGGGAGCACTGGGAGGACTGGGAGCACTGGGAGGACTGGGAGGACTGGGAGCACTGGAAACACTGGGAGCACTGGGAGGACTGGGAGGACTGAAAGGACTGGGAGCACTGGGAGGACTGAAAGGACTGGGAGCACTGGGAACACTGGGAGCACTGGGAGGACTGGGAGCACTGGGAGCACTGGGAGCACTGGGAGGACTGGGAGGACTGGGAGGAATGGGAACACTGGGAGCACTGGGAGAACTGGGAGCACTGGGAGCACTGGGAGCACTGGGAGGACTGGGAGCACTGGGAACACTGGGAGGACTGGGAGCACTGGGAGGACTGGGAGCACTGGGAGCACTGGGAGGACTGGGAGCACTGGGAACACTGGGAGCACTGGGAGGACTGGGAGCACTGGAAACACCGGGAGCACTGAGAGGACTGGGAACACTGGGAAGACTGGGAGCACTGGGTGCACTGGGAGGTCTAGGAAGACTGGGAGGACCTGGAACACTGGGAGGACTGGGAGCACTGGGAGCACTGGGAACACCGGAAGCACTTGGAGGACTGGGAAGACTGGGAAGACTGGGAGCACTGGGAGCACTGGGTGCACTGGGAGGACTGGGAACACTTGGAGGACTGAGAGGACTGGGAGCACTGGGAGGACTGGGAGCACTGGGAGCACTGAGAGGACTGGGAGCACTGGGAGGACTGAGAGGACTGGGAGCACTGGGAGCACTGGGAGGACTGAGAGGACTGGGAACACTTGGAGGACTGAGAGGACTGGGAGCACTGGGAGGACTGAAAGGACTGGGAGGACTGGGAACCCTGGGAGCACTGGGAGGACTGGGAGCACTGGGAGCAGTGGGAGGACTGGGAGGACTGGGAGCACTGGGAGGTCTGATTTTAACTCCATTTTTTTCTGTAAAGATAAAACCAATGTGTCTCAGGATGGAGTTAAAGCAGAAATCTAATGTCAGCGTTAATATTCTGATTTTAAACTAATCATCTTTATTTTCTTTGGTTTTCAAATACACACATATGTATCCATGTATCTATTTAATTTCAGTGTTTGTTGAATCCCTTTACTGAAATCCTCAAATCAAATGTGAAATTCATTGAAAAAGATTTTTAAAAAATGGCTCTGGTACTGTGTACGGAGGCTGTGATGGTCTGTCGAGATGCAGGTGGTCCAGTGGTTATGTCCCAAACCATGAACAAGGGGGCCCACATTCAGGTGTCATTCCTGCAGTTCTCTCCCCACGCTCTCCTCCCTGTCTAACCACTGTTTTCTCTCTGGATAGGGTCATCTTACATTAGACTATTCTATAAATGCTGTGGTGTGGTAACAGTTTACTGACTCAATGTTTATCACTACACACTAAACATCATAAACAGAAAAATATAAAAAAGACTCTTTTTTATATTTTTCTGTTTATGATGTTTAGTGTGTAGTGATAAACATTGATTATATATATATATATATATATATATATATATATATATATATATATAGCGAGAGAGAGAGAGAGAGAGAAATAAAAAAGACAATATATATAAATAAATAAAATAAATCAATAAATAAATAAATAAAAATAAATCACTAAAAAAAGAATATATATATTTATAAATCAAATAAATAAATCAATCAATAAATAAAAGTAAATAGAAATGAACAAATAGATAAATACAATAATAAATAAATAAATAAATAAGAACATACAAGTGAACAAATAAATAAAAAAGAATAAACAAAAAAAGACAATATAAATAAAAAATAAATAAATACAAAAGAAAATATAAATAAATAAATAGATAAAGAAAGAAAGAAAAGAAAAACGACCAAATAAATAAATAATTTACAAAAAAAAGAAAATATAAATAAGTAAATAGATAAATAAGAAAAATTAAATGAACAAATAAATGAATAAAGAAAAAAGAAAAAATGAACAATTAAATGAATTAAAAAATGAGAAAATATAAATGAACAAATAAATAAATAAAGATAAATGTAAATGATCAAATAAAAAAGTAGATAAATAAATAAAGAAAAAAGAAAATCCAAAGAACAAGTACATTAATAAGTAAATTAATAAATACAAAAGAAAATCTTAATGAACAAATGAATAAATGAATAAATAAATAAATACATACATATATAAATAAGGGATAAATCTAGAATATTTAATCTGATTCAGGTTCACATTCAGAGCTCTTTGTACTCATCTGTGAATCCTGGAGGTCAGTGATGGTGTCTGAGAAAATTAACAAATCAGTGAGAAAGAGAACACAGACGAATCAGATCTGAAATTAAAACACATACTAGAAATGGTTAAAAAAATCTTTAAAAAAAAAGTAGCCAACTATTTCCTGATTTTGGAAAAATGTATAAGCCATCAACGACCCAGCATTACCAACATGCCATCTTTGCCCTAAAAGACGATATCTTAAAGTTTATAAAGCATTCCATCCTTGTCTTTTAAGATGATGTCATCCATTGAAGTTTATAAAACATTCCATCCTTGCCTTTTAAGCTTCTATGCTTTGAAGTTGATCAAACATTCCATCCTTGCCTTTTAAGCTTTTATGCTTTGAAGTTGATCAACATTCCATCCTTGTCTTTAAAGATGATGTCATCCATTGAAGTTCATAAAACATTTCATCTTTGTCTTTAAAAATGATGTCATCTATTGAAGTTTATAAAACATTCAATCTTTGTCTTTTAAGATGATGAACCTTTTATTTCCATCAAACATTCTATTTACACTTTAAAGATAATTCCATCCTTTAAAGTTTCTAAAACATTCCATCCTTGTCTTTGAAGATGATGTCATCCATTGAAGTTCATAAAGCATTTCATCTTTGTCTTTAAAAATGATGTCATCCTAAAAAAAATCCTCTGCCCTCAAACGGATGTCATCCTTTTACTATCCTTTTATGGCATTCCATCCTTGTCTTTTAAGATAATATGCTCTGAAGCTGATCAAACACTCCATCCTTGTCTTTTAAGATAATATGCTTTGAAGTTGATCAAACATTCCATCCTTGCCTTTTAAGATAATATGCTTTGAAGCTGATCACACATTCCAGCCTTGCATTTTAAGATAACATGCTTTGAAGTTGATCAAACATTCCATCCTTGCCTTTTAAGATAATGTGCTTTGAAGTTGATCAACATTCCATCCTTGCCTTTTAAGATAATATGCTTTGAAGCTGATCACACATTCCAGCCTTGCCTTTTAAGATAATATGCTTTGAAGCTGATCACACGTTCCAGCCTTGCCTTTTAAGATAATGTGCTTATCAAACATTCTATCCTTGCCTTTTAAGATAATATGCTTTGAAGTTGATAACACGTTCCATCCTTGCCTTTTAAGATAATGTGCTTTGAAGCTGATCAAACATTCCAGCCTTGCCTTTTAAGATAATATGCTTTGAAGCCAATCAAACATTCCATCATTGCCATGCGCCCCACCTCATCACTTTTCTTACAACTGCTGGTGTGTTAACCCTTTTTTGGATGTTGACTCATTAACAATATCAACGTTCATCTGTTTCACTAACCCTGATTTCAAAACTTACATCCCAGTTTATCACTGAACTTCCTCACTAATAGTTCTAATAACACAGACGTTATTGTTATGAATAAATATGAATAATATAGCTAATAGTATAGTGGTTATAAAGAAGGATTTAATTGGATAAATTTAAATAGTATCAAGTTTATTATTGATAATTATATAGAGGTTATTGATATGATTATTATTGATAATAATATAGAAGTTATTAATATGAATATTATTGATAAGTACTTAGAGGTTATTAATATGAATATTATTGATAATTACATAGAGGTTATTGATATGATTATTATTGATAATAATATAGAGGTTATTAATATGAATATTATTGATAATGACATAGAGGTTATTAATATGAATATTATTGGATAATAATTCAAAGGTTATTACTATGATTATTATTGGGTAATGACTCTTTGTTTGGGACTCCTCCCTGGCAGCGTGCCCGTGCAGCTCTGAGTTTTTGGACGCCGCTGTGTTTAAACTTGGGTGTGCTCGCTGTGCCAGGATAAATTTGCATTTTATTTGCAGCTGTAATTAGCTGATCAGCATCTCTCTCTCTCTCTCTCTCTCTCTCTCTCTCTCTCCCCTGGCCTTGCCCGCCCCATCTTTCTCCTGGTTCTGGTTTCCTGTCTCCTTTCTCGCTGTCCTCCCTCTGCTCCCTCATTTTTGATGTCCTGGCAGCACCAGCTGATGTTTATCACCTCTCTACCCAGGACACCGCTATGTCAGACAAACCATGGACAGACCTCCCTCCTCTTCCTCCTCCTCCTCACCAGCTCAGCTCAGTAATCCTGGACTGGGAAGGCCAGCTGAGAGTCCAGTCAGGGCTCATCCCAGAGACTCCATCTCATTGGTGGTTTCTTAAAAGAGGAGGGATTTCTGAGGATTTTAGAAAGTCTTCATCTTTGGAGTGCTCTGTGGCAGTCTGGACCTGATAGAGGGGACATCATCATCATCATCAGTCTTTAACTAAGCAGACATTTATTAACCCACTCTTTAACCTCATCTCTGAAGAATTAGATCAGCAGGGGGCGTGGCCGACCCCCCACGCTGCTGCTGCTGTGTGTTCATACAGGGAACCGTAGTGGGTTTAGTCAGTTGACCCCTCCCAGCCCAGACTTGGACTTCTGGAGGCCCTCCCCTCTAGCAGGAGTCTGAAGTCCATCAGGACCAAAACCTCCTGCCATAAGAACAGTTTCTTCTCCTGTGCCATCAGTCTAATGAGCAGTACTCCGGCCCTCTCCCCACTCACTCTTACAGTTTCTCCGTAATCACCCTTGGTCATACTTTTATGATGTTTTTATTGCATTTTATAGTTTATTTTCTTCTGTATAGTCCAGAGTCTATAAAACATCCACCCTGTACAAGAACCACATCCATACCTCCACCTGCACCTGACTGTCTACACACACTACAGCGCTCTAACAGAACCATGTCCAGGTCAGGTCTGGGAGCATAGGCTGCTGCATCAACCATGGTCCTGGACAGCCCTGGCCTCCTGGTGGCCATCCTCCAGGCCTGCTCCAGCACTGTGCCCCATCTCTCCAGGAATCCTCCTTGCTGACCACCAAGCACCAAGGTCATCTCTTAGATCTGGACCAGGCCAACAGATTCTGGGAATCTAGTATGAGCCCCTGCTGTAGACCCATCTGTAACCACCACTGTAGCCCTCTAGCCCCCACTGTAGCCCCCATTGTAGCTGCTGTAGCCCCCACTGTAGCCCCCACTGTAGATGCTGTAGCCCCCACTATAGCCCTGTAGCCCCTGCTGTAGCCCCCACTGTAGCCCCCACTGTAGCTGCTTTAGCCCCCACTATAGCCCCCACTGTAGCCCTGTAGCCCCCGCTGTAGCTGCTGCCAGTCGTTGAGGAATCAGAGCTGGAGAGGGAGAAGGGAGGAACACTGAATGAAAGAGTAACTTGAATTTCCTCCCAATCCACTGAACAAATAGCCAACATTTAACGTTTACACCCCGCCTGGCGACTCTCTGGCGCTGTGGGGCCGAGCCGAGCCGGGCTTGAATGTCCCTAAAGCCTTTGGAGGGGGGGTGGGGGGTGTAAGGCCCAGATATCGGGTTCTCCAGATCCCCTTTAAATGACTGTCAAAGAAGCAAATATCAGATATCAGGGGTCTCTCTCACTGCTTCCCCCCTCCCCTGTTCTCTTTACCAGCCTGGCACCAAGAATGTGTTACTGTAATGTGATTACTGCTCTAAGATCAGCTTTAATGCTCCAGGATCTGATCTCTGATTGGTTATTAAATGGCCAGTGAGCAGAGGGAAGCGTCACTGAGAGGATGGGAACCACCAACGTATACTAAGGTAAGGATTACTGGAATGTTTATTGTCTCATATGAAGGTCCCAGAGAATATTCTAACCATTATGTCATAAAATGATCAGAAGAAATCATAAAGAAGAAAACATTGAGCTGTTAAAACAAACAACAAGCAGACTGACCAATAAAATCTTAACTTTCATAAACAGTCATTGATGAGTGAAGATATTTCTACAGTCTCTGGGTAAACCCACAGAGCCACCAAATGAAGGTTTCTATTCAGAGCTGAACAACAGCAGGGAGAACGTGACACTGTCTAATGTTTCTGTGGTATAAATCCAAGAACACTCCCTAACACCAACGACTCTACATTAATTATTGATCCCTGATTATACAATTTACCAATTTAAACCTGCACCAGAAGTATTTTCTAAAACTTATCAAGAAACATCAATTTAACATAAAAATTATGACCTGACAAAAAAAATCTAATGATCACAGCCACTCAGCAGTCACAGAGTCACTCTAACAACCATTCAACAGTCACAGAGTCACTCTAACAACCACTCAACAATCACAGAGTCACTCTGATGATCACTCAGCTGTCACAGAGTCACTCTGATGATCACTTAGCAGTCACAGAGTCACTCTAACAACCACTCAACAGTCACAGAGTAATTCTGATGATCACACAGCAGTCACAGTCACTCTGATGATCACTCAACAGTCACAGAGTCACTCTGATGATCACTCAGCAGTCACAGAGTCACTCTGACTATCACTCAGCCATCACAGAGTCACTCTGACGTCCACTCAGCAGTCACAGAGTCACTCTGATGATCACTCAGCAGTCACAGTCACTCTGATGATCACTCAACAGTCACAGAGTCACTCTGACTATCACTCAGCAGTCACAGAGTCACTCTGACTATCACTCAGCCGTCACAGAGTCACTCTGATGATCACTCAGCAGTCACAGTCACTCTGATGATCACTCAGCAGTCACAGAGTCACTCTGACTATCACTCAGCAGTCACAGAGTCACTCTGACAACCACTCAACAGTCACAAAGTCACTCTAACAACCAATCAACAGTCACAGAGTCACTCTGATGATCACTCAGCAGTCACAGAGTCACTCTGACGACCATTCAACAGTCACAGAGTCACTCTGACAACCACTTAACAGTCACAGAGTCACTCTAACAACCACTCAACAGGCACAGAGTCACTCTGACTATCACTCAGCAGTCACAGAGTCACTCTGACGACCACTCAACAGTCAAAGAGTCACTCTGACGTCCACTCAGCAGTCACAGAGTCACTCATTTGCCACTCAACAGTCACAGAGTCACTCTGACTTTCACTCAGCAGTCACAGAGTCACTCTGACTATCACTCAGCCATCACAGAGTCACACTGACGTCCACTCAACAGTCACAGAGTCACTCTGACTACCACTCAGCAGTCACAGACACTCTGATGATCACTCAACAGTGACAGAGTCACTCTGACTATCACTCAGCAGTCACAGAGTCACTCTGACTATCACTCAACAGTCACAGAGTCACTCTGACTATCACTCAGCAGTCACAGACACTCTGATGATCACTCAACAGTCACAGAGTCACTCTGACTATCACTCAGCAGTCACAGAGTCACTCTGACTATCACTCAGCTGTCACAGAGTCCCTCTGATGATCACTCAGCAGTCACAGTCACTCTGATGATCACTCAGCAGTCACAGAGTCACTCTGACTATCACTCAGCCGTCACAGAGTCACTCTGACTATCACTCAGCCGTCACAGAGTCACTCTGATGATCACTCAGCAGTCACAGTCACTCTGATGATCACTCAGCAGTCACAGTCACTCTGATGATCACTCAGCAGTCACAGAGTCACTCTGACTATCACTCAGCAGTCACAGAGTCACTCTGACTATCACTCAGCAGTCACAGAGTCACTCTGACTATCACTCAGCCGTTACAGAGTCACTCTGATGATCACTCAGCAGTCACAGTCACTCTGATGATCACTCAGCAGTCACAAAGTCACTCTGACTATCACTCAGCCGTCACAGAGTCACTCTGATGATCACTCAGCAGTCACAGTCACTCTGATGATCACTCAGCAGTCACAGAGTCACTCTGACTATCACTCAGCAGTCACAGAGTCACTCTGACTATCACTCAACAGTCACAGAGTCACTCTGACTATCACTCAGCCGTCACAGAGTCACTCTGATGATCACTCAGCAGTCACAGACACTCTGATGATCACTCAACAGTCACAGAGTCACTCTGACTATCACTCAGCAGTCACAGAGTCACTCTGACTATCACTCAGCTGTCACAGAGTCCCTCTGATGATCACTCAGCAGTCACAGTCACTCTGATTATCACTCAGCAGTCACAGAGTCACTCTGACTATCACTCAGCAGTCACAGAGTCACTCTAACTATCACTCAGCCATCACAGAGTCACTCTGATGATCACTCAGCAGTCACAGTCACTCTGATGATCACTCAGCAGTCACAGTCACTCTGATGATCACTCAGCAGTCACAGAGTCACTCTGACTATCACTCAGCAGTCACAGAGTCACTCTGGCTATCACTCAGCCGTCACAGAGTCACTCTGACTATCACTCAGCCGTCACAGAGTCACTCTGATGATCACTCAGCAGTCACAGTCACTCTGATTATCACTCAGCAGTCACAGAGTCACTCTGACTATCACTCAGCAGTCACAGAGTCACTCTGACTATCACTCAGCCGTCACAGAGTCACTCTGATGATCACTCAGCAGTCACAGTCACTCTGATGATCACTCAGCAGTCACAGAGTCACTCTGACTATCACTCAGCAGTCACAGAGTCACTCTGACTATCACTCAGCAGTCACAGAGTCACTCTGACTATCACTCAGCCGTCACAGAGTCACTCTGATGATCACTCAGCAGTCACAGACACTCTGATGATCACTCAACAGTCACAGAGTCACTCTGACTATCACTCAGCCGTCACAGAGTCACTCTGATGATCACCCAGCAGTCACAGTCACTCTGATGATCACTCAGCAGTCACAGTCACTCTGATGATCACTCAGCAGTCACAGAGTCACTCTGACTATCACTCAGCAGTCACAGAGTCACTCTAACTATCACTCAGCCGTCATAGAGTCACTCTGATGATCACTCAGCAGTCACAGTCACTCTGATGATCACTCAGCAGTCACAGTCACTCTGATGATCACTCAGCAGTCACAGAGTCACTCTAACTATCACTCAGCCGTCATAGAGTCACTCTGATGATCACTCAGCAGTCACAGTCACTTTGATGATCACTCAGCAGTCACAGTCACTCTGATGATCACTCAGCAGTCACAGAGTCACTCTGACTATCACTCAGCAGTCACAGAGTCACTCTAACTATCACTCAGCCGTCATAGAGTCACTCTGATGATCACTCAGCAGTCACAGTCACTTTGATGATCACTCAGCAGTCACAGTCACTCTGATGATCACTCAGCAGTCACAATGTCACTCTGACTATCACTCAGCAGTCACAGAGTCACTCTGACTATCACTCAGCAGTCACAGAGTCACTCTGACTATCACTCAGCCGTCACAGAGTCACTCTGACTATCACTCAGCCGTCACAGAGTCACTCTGACTATCACTCAGCAGTCACAGAGTCACTCTGACTATCACTCAGCAGTCACAGAGTCACTCTGACTATCACTCAGCCGTCACAGAGTCACTCTGATGATCACTCAGCAGTCACGGTCACTCTGATGATCACTCAGCAGTCACGGTCACTCTGATGATCACTCAGCAGTCACGGTCACTCTGATGATCACTCAGCAGTCACAGAGTCACTCTAGCAACCACTCAACAGTTTTCATACTGCATTAATCAACTATCTTAAATTTCATTGTCTCCCTCATCAACATCTGCCCACATCCTTACATGATTTGTACTCTGATCATGTCGAGTCAGCATTCTTGCACCCTTTTGCACGTCTTAGAAATCAAACCTAACAAGAGCTCATACTTGTTAAAATCTTAAATTTGTATACATTTTTCAGTTTTATGTTTGTTTTATGTTCAGCGGATTACTTCCTGAACTTTCAGAGCCAATCTAACCAGAGTCTCTTAGTTGTCCAGAAAAGCTGGTTCTGGGTGCTGATCATGGTGGTCGGTCCTTTAGCTCTGAGATCTCTGCATGCTCATCAGTCTGCAGCAGCATCACTCTTTTAATCCGAGGAATCTTTTTAATGGGATAATAAAGACCATCAGTCCGCCCTCAGGGGGACCCCACAATCTAGACCCTGGTCTCTAAAGGTGCAGGCCCATTCGCTGTGGTCCTGGACCCTCATCCATCCTTGGTGGTTCTTGACCCTGATCCGTCCTTGGTGGTTCTGGACCCTCATCTGTCCTTGGTGGTTCTGGGCCCTCATCCATCCTTGGAGGTTCTGGACCCTAATACATCCTTGGAGGTCCTGGACCGCTGGTTCTGGACCCTCATAGTTCCTCTCTGGAGGGTTTGATGTGGTCCCCCTTGCAGAGCTCTCTCTCTGACTGACAGCCCGTCAGCAGGATCATGTTTAATCCCTGCCTCTCTCCGCCCGCTCAGACTTCATTTCTCCACCACCAGACGGGGGACTCAGATGGTTGCTGGGGCAACACTGATAGTGCTAAGCCATTTCCATTTTCTGTGTGTGTGTGTGTGTGTGTGTGTGTGTGTGGTGGTGGGGGGACAATTCTACTAGCGGTCATCACAAAGTCATTGGTGGGGGGGGGGTTACTACTGACCAAAAACATCCATTACTTCTTTGACTAGACATAGAGTGGTTATTAAACAGGAGGGATCACTCCTTTAGATTTATTAAAAACACTCATCAAAGAGTAAATCCAGATTAGAATACACAAGAAATACTTTATAAAGTTAACAAATTAACTCATTCCTTTAATTAGACATAGAGTGGTTATTAAACAGGAGGGATCACTCCACAGGTTTTAGATGAAATCAGTCCTCAGACACCAGAGACTGAAAAATTCTATATTTAAAAGAGTTCCTTTGACTTTACTACAGAAAAATAACAGTAATATTAATACAGTTTCTCTGTGAATAGTTTTTTGTTTGTTTGTTTGTTTTGTTTGTGATGATCCCTGATTTTTGTCCCTAGAAAAAAAAAGTGTTCACTATTTTCAGAGTTTGTTTGAATTAATGGAGCTTAAAGGTGATTCATGGAGCAGGAAATAAAGCCACACCTACAGGCTGCCACTGAACCCTCCTCCACCCCAGCATCCTCCTGTAGGCTCTCACAGGATCTCTGAGATGTTTTAAAGCCTGCCACGACGATGCCACGATAAATGCTCTAACATTGACAGACATATAAATATGGAGTCATCAGACTACATCCTACAGGAAGTCTCCATCAGCAGATGGTCGAGGTCACAGAGCGACAGCAGGTCCTGACCAGGAAGAGGGTCCATCCCAGTTTGGCTCAGGAGAAAAACACCTCAACACCCCTAAGACCAAAACCACAGAGCTATGGAGCTCCTCCTGTCTGAGAGGTGAAACTGATGAAGGTTTTAAAGGGTGAGTCCCAGGTTTATTGTCTGTGAGTTTGTACATGTAGTCATGATGCTCTCCTGTCCTCTCTGCAGCAGCAATCCTCCATTCTCGCTGTTTTCATCTAAAATGACTTCTTTATTAGTATGAAATCTCCATGAGGATAAACGGCGGTAAAGCTGGGTAGATTAACTCCATCGTTCTTCCTCTGTGGTTCCGTCTGACTCTTCAGAGGGACGCCATCACCAACATCCAGAGACAGCGTCCATGGCGGTGTGAAGATGAACCGTCCTCTCTGATCAAACGCGTCCGTCTATAAAGCTCAGCCTTCCTCTGCAGGTTCGGTGCCTTTTACTCGCCAGACGCTCTCCTTTAACAGAGAAATGCCTTCATCAGAGCGCACAAAGCAGCCATCTTTCTTCCTGGCATATTAAATCAGCGCTCAGCTTCACCTGCTCCTGGACCGGGGCCCGTCTCCCCGGGGGGGCCGCCTCCTTAGACCCAGGTTGTTGGTGTCAGCGTGCCGGCGGGGCGTTAATGCACTGCGTGTTAGTTTTAATTAAGTCGCCTATAGCCCGCTGATCAGCCAGATCAAGGCTGTCATTTAAACAGGAAGCCCACTGCCGGCGAGAGCGCTGGCGCCGGTTCTGCTGCCTTCCCTCCATCACCTGGCCTCATTAATTCAGCCACGTCTCTGACAACATACCTGTCAGGAAACAGAGGTGCTCCTGGCCCGGCCCTGGCATCGGCGCTCTAATAACTTTTATTTCTATGTTGGACCCTCTCTGTGTCTCTGCAGAGCGCCGGCGGGCGCTCCAGAGTCGCTGAGCTCTGTGCGAGCTCGATAAAGAGCAAAGTTAGGTGAAGGACAACAATCAGGGGGAGGAGTGACGATAATAGGCCTAATAAGGTATCTGTGAGCTGCACATTGTTCAGCAGAGAGCTCCGAGCCTGCTAGGCTGCTGAAATGAAGCCACATCCAGCAGCTGTCTTCCTCCTGAATATGCAAACATGTTTGACAGAGGATGCTGTAATTGCAGACGCTGCTGCAGGCCTGTCTTTAAAGACGGAGCTGCTCACTGGCCTCCTTTCACACGGCTGCGAAAAGCTGATGTGTTCAAAAGGCTCGATAAAGAGGAAAAGATCCGCCGGCAGACCAGATAGACCAGATCCTCCAAGGGCCAAAACCCGTCTGACACAGCCGACACATCTGATGAAAGGTCGAAGATTGTTTCAGAGTAAGGAGAAAAACGACAGGAAAGTTTGAGATTAGACAGACGGGGAGAATTCAGCTTATTAAAGGGAAAATACACAAAAAAAAAGGGAGGATTCAGCTTATTAAAGGGAAAATACACCAAAAAAAAACAGGGAGAATTCAGCTTATTAAAGGGAAAATACACAAAAAAAAACAGGGAGAATTCAGCTTATTAAAGGGAAAATACACAAAAAAAAAGGGAGGATTCAGCTTATTAAAGGGAAAATACACCAAAAAAAAACAGGGAGAATTCAGCTTATTAAAGGGAAAATACACAAAAAAAAACAGGGAGAATTCAGCTTATTAAAGGGAAAATACACAAAAAAAAAGGGAGGATTCAGCTTATTAAAGGGAAAATACACCAAAAAAAAACAGGGAGAATTCAGCTTATTAAAGGGAAAATACACCAAAAAAAACAGGGAGAATTCAGCTTATTAAAGGGAAAATACACCAAAAAAAAAAAACAGGGAGAATTCAGCTTATTAAAGGGAAAATACACCAAAAAAAAAAAACAGGGAGAATTCAGCTTATTAAAGGGAAAATACACCAAAAAAAAAAAACAGGGAGAATTCAGCTTATTAAAGGGAAAATACACCAAAAAAAAAAAAAAGAAAACAGGGAGAATTCAGCTTATTAAAGGGAAAATACACCAAAAAAAAAACAGGGAGAATTCAGCTTATTAAAGGGAAAATACACAAAAAAAAACAGGGAGAATTCAGCTTATTAAAGGGAAAATACACCAAAAAAAAAACAGGGAGAATTCAGCTTATTAAAGGGAAAATACACCAAAAAAAACAGGGAGAATTCAGCTTATTAAAGGGAAAATACACAAAAAAAAAGGGAGGATTCAGCTTATTAAAGGGAAAATACACCAAAAAAAAACAGGGAGAATTCAGCTTATTAAAGGGAAAATACACCAAAAAAAACAGGGAGAATTCAGCTTATTAAAGGGAAAATACACAAAAAAAAAAAACAGGGAGAATTCAGCTTATTAAAGGGAAAATACACAAAAAAAAACAGGGAGAATTCAGCTTATTAAAGGGAAAATACACACAAAAAAAAACCCAGGGAGAATTCAGCTTATTAAAGGGAAAATACACCAAAAAAAAAAAAAAAAAAAGGGAGAATTCAGCTTATTAAAGGGAAAAAAAACAAAAAAAAAAAGGGAGAATTCATCTTATTAAATGTAAAATACACAAAAAAAAAAAACAGGGATAATTCAGCTTATTAAAGGGAAAATACACCAAAAAAAAAAAAAAAAGAAAACAGGGAGAATTCAGCTTATTAAAGGGAAAATACACCAAAAAAAAACAGGGAGAATTCAGCTTATTAAAGGGAAAATACACCAAAAAAAAAAAAAAAGAAAACAGGGAGAATTCAGCTTATTAAAGGGAAAATACACCAAAAAAAAAAACAGGGAGAATTCAGCTTATTAAAGGGAAAATACACAAAAAAAAACAGGGAGAATTCAGCTTATTAAAGGGAAAATACACCAAAAAAAAAACAGGGAGAATTCAGCTTATTAAAGGGAAAATACAAAAAAAAAAACAGTGAGAATTACGCTTTGTAAAGGGAATATACACAAAAAAAAAAACCTGGAGAATTCAGCTTATTAAAGGGAAAATACACCAAAAAAAACAGGGAGAATTCAGCTTATTAAAGGGAAAATACACCAAAAAAAAAACAGGGAGAATTCAGCTTATTAAAGGGAAAATACACCAAAAAAAAAAAAAAAAGAAAACAGGGAGAATTCAGCTTATTAAAGGGAAAATACACAAAAAAAAACAGGGAGAATTCAGCTTATTAAAGGGAAAATACACAAAAAAAAACAGGGAGAATTCAGCTTATTAAAGGGAAAATACACCAAAAAAAAAAAAAAGAAAACAGGGAGAATTCAGCTTATTAAAGGGAAAATACACAAAAAAAAGGGAGGATTCAGCTTATTAAAGGGAAAATACACCAAAAAAAAACAGGGAGAATTCAGCTTATTAAAGGGAAAATACACCAAAAAAAACAGGGAGAATTCAGCTTATTAAAGGGAAAATACACCAAAAAAAAAAAAAAGAAAACAGGGAGAATTCAGCTTATTAAAGGGAAAATACACCAAAAAAAAAAAACAGGGAGAATTCAGCTTATTAAAGGGAAAATACACAAAAAAAACAGGGAGAATTCAGCTTATTAAAGGGAAAATACACCAAAAAAAAAAAAAAAGAAAACAGGTAGAATTCTCCTTATTAAAGGGAAAATACAAAAAAAAAAAAACAGGGAGAATTCAGCTTATTAAAGGGAAAATACACAAAAAAAACAGGGAGAATTCAGCTTATTAAAGGGAAAATACACCAAAAAAAAAAAAAAAAAAGAAAACAGGGAGAATTCAGCTTATTAAAGGGAAAATACACACACAAAAAAACCCAGGGAGAATTCAGCTTATTAAAGGGAAAATACACCAAAAAAAAAAAAAAAAAAAAAAAAAACAGGGAGAATTAAGCTTATTAAAGGGAAAATACACAAAAAAAAAAAAAACCCAGGGAGAATTCAGCTTATTAAAGGGAAAATACACAAAAAAAAAAAAACCCAGGGAGAATTCAGCTTATTAAAGGGAAAATACACCAAAAAAAAAAAAAAAAAAAAACAGGGAGAATTCAGCTTATTAAAGGGAAAATACACCAAAAAAATAAAAAATAAACAGGGAGAATTCAGCTTATTAAAGGGAAAATACACAAAAAAAAAAAAAAAAAACCCAGGGAGAATTCAGCTTATTAAAGGGAAAATACACCAAAAAAAAAAAAAACCCAGGGTGAATTCAGCTTATTAAAGGGAAAATACACCAAAAAAAAAAAACCCAGGGAGAATTAAGATTATTAAAGGGAAAATACAAAAAAAAAAAAAAAAAACCAGGGATAATTCAGCTTATTAAAGGTAAAATACACCAAAAAAAAAAAAAAAAACCAGGGAGAATTCAGCTTATTAAAGGGAAAATACACAAAAAAACAGGGAGAATTCAGCTTATTAAAGGGAAAATACACCCAAAAAAAACAGGGAGAATTCAGATTATTAAAGGGAAAATACACCAAAAAAAAAAAAAACAGGGAGAATTCAGCTTATTAAAGGGAAAATACACCAAAAAAAAAAAAAAACAGGGAGAATTCAGCTTATTAAAGGGAAAATACACAAAAAAAAAAAAAAAAAAAAAAAAACGGAGAATTAAGCTTATTAAAGGGAAAATTCACAAAAAAAAAAAAACAAAAAAAAAAAAAAAAAAAAAAACAGGGAGAATTCAGCTTATTAAAGGGAAAATACACAAAAAAAAACAGGGAGAATTCAGCTTATTAAAGGGAAAATACACCAAAAAAAAAAAAAAAAAAAAAAAAGAGAGAAAAACTGGACTTTACCAATTCTAAATCAACTCTTTATCTCTCATGTGAAGCCTTCAGTCCTGTCCTGTCTCCTCCACCATCAGTCTCTCAGAAGAACCCTGCTCTCTGATGGTTTCTGGACTCTTCCCCCCTCTCCTGCTCCTCCTCACCCTCTATTAACACTTCATCTCTGAATGTTTTCTTTGAAAGAGGATCATATTTGTGTTGATCTTCACCACCTTTAAGGGTTCTTTCCTACCAAAACAACAGCTGGGAGATGAACCGCCGAGGCTAGATGGCGAGGAGCGTGTGCTGTTATTTTTGTGACCAAAGAGGTCAATAAAGATCCGATTGAAGTTTTAACCTGGTAATGAGACCGTCACCTTGAAGCAGCTTTCTCTAGTCTGTCTAAACTTCCTGTGACCTGCTGCTTTAAAGCAAACCTCCATCCCTATCTGACGTATATATCAGAGCTCCGTTAACAGATCTGGCCTGAAGATGAGAGGGAAACGACCCTCTGGACCAATCAGCAGCCATGTGGAAAAGTCTCCTTATCGATCCTCCAGTGATCAGAAAAACTGCTACCGTCTGTCTGCGCAACAGAAACAGATCCTAGAATAAAGACGCTCATTTTCCTCTGAGTGGTCTTATCAGAGAGGTGGACTCACTGATTGGTGGATCATTGGTCAGATCAGAGGGGCGGGACATTACAGCTGAAAGAATAAAAACGTAATGAGAATTATGGAGACAACAGTGACGTAGGCGGTCTGGTCCTCTAAAGTCTTCAGTCTGGTCCTCTAAAGTCTTCAGTCCGGTCCTCTAAAGTCTTCAGTCCGGTCCTCTAAAGTCTTCAGTCCGGTCCTCTAAAGTCTTCAGTCCGGTCCTCTAAAGTCTTCAGTCCGGTCCTCTAAAGTCTTCAGTCCGGTCCTCTAAAGTCTTCAGTCTGGTCCTCTAAAGTCTCGTGCTTTTACTGTTAGAGGCATGGCGCCTCTAACAGCTGTGAGCCACATAGTTTTGTCTCCATGCTTGCACCAGTCAGACCATATAAATTCATAAATGGGTATGGAGAACATCCATGCAACACACTTCTCTTTGCTAACAAGTTTCAGGAGTGAGAAAAGTGGAAGAAAATTAAAAATATCCTCTGGTGGGACACTCCTGGTGTCTTGTCATCCTTTGTGCAACCTCTTCCTTTGTTACTTTTCCATCTTAATAGGAGCGACAGAGAGAAAACAGGAACAGGGTGACTGGGGATAAACCTGGGGAGCTTCAGTGCATCACTTGCAGAGTGTCAGGATGCTACAAAATGAAACTCTGTAATCAAACTGACGTAGCTGGCACTTGCTCACATTGCATGCAGTTAGGACTGGGACATGTTGCTACTTGCTACACATGCTAAAGAGGCTACTTTACAAGGACATAATATGGCGTGACTTGAGACGTCAGCTTGCTTTTTGGTGTGACTTGGGCAAAAAAAAGTTTGAAAACCATTGCTCTAAAGTCTTCAGCCTGGTCCTCTAAACTCTTCAAAAACAGCAGCTAGACGGGAACAGACTACAGTTAGACCTGTCCTAAATATAGCAGAATGGGAACAGATCCAGGACAGGAACCATGGGAGACATAAAGGGGGTCACAAGACCAGGTCATTAAATTTAGACTGGTTAGACCTGTGCCGTCTTAAATTTATATAGAAAGAAGAAAAAAACAACAAACCATAAACATCCATCATCCATCCCTCCATCCATCCATCCATCCCTCCATCCATCCCTCCATCCATCCATCCTTCCATCCATTCATTCAAACATCAATCCATTCATCCAACCATACAACTATCCATCCATCATCCATCCAACCATCCATCCATTCATCCATTCAAACATCCATCCATTCATCCAACCATACAACTATCCATCCATCATCCATCCATTCATTCATCCATCCATGCATCATCCAACAATCCATCCATCCATTACTCCATCAATCCATCATTCAGACATCCATCCATCCATCCATTCATTAATTCATTCATCCATCCATCCATCCATCCATCCATCCAACCACCATCCTTCCATCCATCCATTAATTCATCCATCCATCCATCCATTATTCCATCCATCCATGTATGTATACATTCATTAATTCGTTCATCCATCCAACCATCAATCAAACATCATCCTTCCATTCATCCATCCATCAAATTTATCCATCCACCCCTCCCTCCCTCCATCCATCCATCCATCCATCCATCCATCCATTCCTTTATCCATCCATCCATTCAGTCATCCATCATCGATCCATCAATCCATACATCCATCCATCAATCCATCCATCCATCCATCTATCCATTATAACCATCCATCCCTCCCTCCATCCATCCCTCCCTCCCTCCCTCCATCCATCCATTCAGTCATCTATCATCCATCCATCCATCATGCATCCATTTATCCATTCATTAATCCATTCATCCATATATCCATCAATCCATTAATCCATCATCCATCCATTCAAACATCCATCCATCCATCCATCCATCAATCCATCCATCTAGTCATTCATCCTCCACCCATACGTCCATTCATAAATTCATTCAATCATCTATCCATCCAGTCAACTATCCATTAATCCATCCATCGTCCACCAATCATCCATGCATAATTCCATCCGTCCATCAATCCATCATCCATCCATCCACCCATCCATCCATAATTCCATACCTCCATTCATCCATCCATCCATCACTTAATTCTTTCATTGATCCTCGGTCCATCCATCCATCCATGCTTTCATTCATTCATGGATCCATCCATCCATCCAACCATCATCCATCATTTCATCCATCCCTCATCCATCCATTCATCTTTCCATCCATCAATCCATACATCCATCCATCCATTCATCCATTCATCCATCCATTCATCCATCCATTATTTCATCCATCTCTTCATCCATCCATCCATCCATTAATTCATCCATCCATCCATCAAACATTCATCCTTTCATCCATCCATTCATCTTTCCATCCATCATCCCTCCATCCATCCATCCATTCATCCATTCATCCATCCATTCATCCATTCATCCATCCATTCATCCATCCATTATTTCATCCATCCCTTCATCCATCCATCCATCCATTCATCCATCCATCCATCTGTCTGGTTTGGATTAACCAAAGAAAAAGACAATAAATCAGGAGATTCCTGAGTTTAATCTTCTAATGATAGATGATTAATCATGATTAATCTTGACAGTCTCAGTTGCAACATAAAAAGGTAAAGGACAGAGATTCCAGATTGTAAGTAAACTTTATTTTTAAAGATTTTTCACAGAGGTCACAAAGGTCACAGCACAGAGAGCAGACACAAACAGATCATAGAACTGAGACTGGGACTCAAGGAGAGTCCCATAGACCAGGTTGTTAAATTAAACATTAAACAGGCACAGTCACAGGTACAACTAAGTAACTGTCATCTGAAAGGTGGCGGTGGTCCTTGAGCCAGGCTGGACCCTTCAGAGCCCTTTGGTCCTGTTTGAACCCTGTCATGATTCTAAACTGTCATAATAATAAGTTTGCCTGCTCTACCTTTTTAAACTCTTCTCCAGCTCAGATTTTTACTCCAGTTTGTCCTTGAACGGGATTTCAGACCGCTGAGTATATTTCTAAAACCATGGTAATCAGAGAAACTCCAGCATTAACTGATGCAGCAGGAGGGCACAGGGACTGGCTGATGTCAGCACTCATTAGTCCCGATACTGTCTGGCCCTGAGGGTAACATGCTCTACCATGTTAAAGCTTCATACATGATCATTTCTAAAAATATCCTAAGAAATAGAAGAAGCCAACAAAGCCGGCCTGCTGTTTTGTATTCAGGGATGTCGACTTATCTCCTGAAAGTGGAGGGAGATTGATGAAAAAATGTTGAGATTGATGAAAACGGAGGAGAGAGCGAGTGAGGAGAAGCCCTGCAGGCATCTGCCACTCATGTGCCACTCAGCCCATGCAGATCCGCTCTGATTTTAACTCACTAATACTTGATTGCATTATCTGCAGCGTGATAAAAATAAGTCAGTGTCTCAGCCCAGAGCGACAGAGTGTCAGTCAGGAGGCGCTGAGAGGCTTTGGGTGCTGTTAGAGCAGACGAACAGATACACAGCAGATTAGGCTTTATTAGCTGTAACTGGGACTTAATAGTGAGATCAGAGTTAGCCAGAGAGAGACGCTTCATTAGGCCCAGGAATACCAGCAATACCGCCATCTACACAGGAATACCAGCAATACCGCCATCCACACAGGAATACCAGCAATACCGCCATCTACACAGGAATACCAGCAATACCGCCATCTACACAGGAATACCAGCAATACCGCCATCCACACAGGAATACCAGCAATACCGCCATCTACACAGGAATACCAGCAATACCGCCATCCACACAGGAATACCAGCAATACCGCCATCCACACAGGAATACCAGCAATACCGCCATCTACACAGGAATACCAGCAATACCGCCATCTACACAGGAATACCAGCAATACCACCATCTACACAAATTTACCAGCAATACCGCCATCTACACAGGAATACCAGCAATACCGCCATCTACACAGGAATACCAGCAATACCACCATCCACACAGGAATACCAGCAATACCGCCATCCACACAGGAATACCAGCAATACCGCCATCTACACAGGAATACCAGCAATACCGCCATCCACACAGGAATACCAGCAATACCGCCATCTACACAGGAATACCAGCAATACCGCCATCTACACAGGAATACCAGCAATACCGCCATCTACACAGGAATACCAGCAATACCGCCATCCACACAGGAATACCAGCAATACCACCATCTACACAGGAATACCAGCAATACCGCCATCTACACAGGAATACCAGCAATACCGCCATCCACACAGGAATACCAGCAATACCGCCATCCACACAGGAATACCAGCAATACCGCCATCTACACAGGAATACCAGCAATACCACCATCTACACAAATTTACCAGCAATACCGCCATCTACACAGGAATACCAGCAATACCGCCATCTACACAGGAATACCAGCAATACCACCATCCACACAGGAATACCAGCAATACCGCCATCTACACAGGAATACCAGCAATACCGCCATCTACACAGGAATACCAGCAATACCGCCATCTACACAGGAATACCAGCAATACCGCCATCTACACAGGAATACCAGCAATACCGCCATCCACACAGGAATACCAGCAATACCACCATCTACACAGGAATACCAGCAATACCGCCATCTACACAGGAATACCAGCAATACCGCCATCCACACAGGAATACCAGCAATACCGCCATCTACACAGGAATACCAGCAATACCACCATCTACACAAATTTACCAGCAATACCGCCATCTACACAGGAATACAAGCAATACCGCCATCTACACAGGAATACCAGCAATACCACCATCTACACAGGAATACCAGCAATACCACCATCCACACAGGAATACCAGCAATACCGCCATCCACACAGGAATACCAGCAATACCACCATCTACACAGGAATACCAGCAATACCGCCATCTACACAGGAATACCAGCAATACCGCCATCTACACAGGAATACCGGCAAGGCCGCCATCTACCCAGGGAGCGTTCACAAAACACGGGGTGTGACAGTGATGTACAACAACTGCTGGTTCTGACTGGTTCATTAGTTATCATGAAGGACAATGTCTTCATCTAAACTTCTGCTGGGCCCTAAAGCCTCGCTCCTTACTGTACACACAACATACAAACATGTATGACAGAGGCCCCGCCCCTGATAAACATGTATGACAGAGGCCCCGCCCCTGATAAACATGTTTGACAGAGACCCGGCCCCTCATAAACATGTGTGACAGAGACCCGGCCCCTCATAAACATGTGTGACAGAGACCCGCCCCTCATAAACAGGTATGACAGAGGCCCCACCCCTCATGAACATGTATGACAGAGGCCCCGCCCCTCATGAACATGTATGACAGAGGCCCCGCCCCTCAGAAACATGTATGACAGAGACACGGCCCCTAATAAACATGTATGACAGAGGCCCCGCCCCTCAGAAACATGTATGAGCTGAAGAGTCAGGATGATAGAAGTAGGATGGGGTTAAAGGAAGGGGGTGTGTCTTTACCAGCGGTCCTCATCCAGGTGAAGCTGACAGTCAGTGTCTCTGATTATCTCCTCTGTTTTCATCATCATCACGCTGACGTACATTCAAAGCTGGAACTATTATTAATATTGGAAATACCAAAGTTGATGTTAGCTAAAATAAATTGGAACGCCTGAACCACAGATAAATAAAAAGGTTCTGCCTCATGTAAATGTGCTTGTCTGATTTATACGTGTGTGCAGATATATTAACCTCAAATATCCTGGTCCAATAATGTGACCCTGTAACTAATATAACACACAGGCGCTCTGTCTGTCCTGTGTCACTTCTGTGCCACATGTTCTTTTATTCTGTTGTTCTTTGTTTTCTTTAGTTTTGTTCTTATTCTGCTCTGTTGTCTTTCTTTTGTTTCTTTGTCCTTTTGATTAAACTCTTTTCCATAAATTCAAATTGTAACTTGGTGAGGTTTAGTTATTGTTATAAGCCCCTCAGGTTTCCTGCCCACCAACACATTTTTTACCTTTGCTCTGTCCCTGTGAAAGATGCATCAATGTCAACTAGACTGTATATTTCATGTGTGCAAATAAATAAAACAAATAAAATAAAATAAAATAAAATAAAATAAAATAAATCACATTAAATCAAATCAAATCAAATCAAATAAATGCATGGATGGATACATGCTCCATCCAGATCCCTCCACCTGCCCTCCCCATCAAAGGTCAGACGCTGCAGCAGGTGATCCTTTCTCCTCTCTTCATGCTAGCAGACTTTCACAAAGAGTCCTAATGAAACCACCGTCTGAATCAAAGAGCAGAAGAAAGATGGAGCAGACGGAGGCGGGTTACAACGGCGGGTGACAGCAGCGTGTCACTCAGCGGTCTGGGGGGGAAAAGATGAAATGAGCTCTTAGTGGAGGAGGAAACAGGGGAATCAAACACTTCCTGTCTTTAACCGGGGCAGACTTCCTCCCTCATGCAGGTAGAGGAGGCTCCATCGGGGACGAACAAAGACGGGGCCGAGTCTAAACAGGCGCCTTTAAACGCCAACGTGTCCGTCTACCACCAGAACGCCGCCTCACTGAGTCTCTCTGGGGTGGTAACACACACCGCCACGTGAAGGGGGGTCGAAAGGCTCGGCGGTGATTTCAGTGGAGCTCATTCCTCCAGCGGTCACGGGGTTAAGTGGAGCAGGAACACAAACGCACGAACACTGGAGCCATTGAGACGAACGGACGGAGTCAGACGCCACGGCGGGGGGTCGCTGACACGTTCATGGAGGACGGGGGGAGACTGACCTCACAGACTGCTTTAGGACTGTCACATACCTTAGAGAGTGTATGTGTCTTTGAACACGTTTGATTTACTCTTTTATTCATTTTTAAAACCAATCCTGGTCAAAAACATGACAAATACAAAAAAACTCTCTCTCTGCCAATGAAATAAAAATCTGTGATATAAAATCAGTGACTGAACTGATCCAACAGAGGTGCTACTAGTCCCACAGTCCTCAGTTCCTCAGTATTCATGGCTACCATTACACCATGAAGACAAAGGAACACTCAGAGAAAAGGTTACTGAAAAGTCTTAGTCAGAAACATCTCCAAGTCTCTGAACATCCCCCAGAGTTCAGTTAGATCCATCTGAAGAAATGAAGGAATATGTCACATGTGTAAATCTGCCTAGATCAGACCGTCCTCACACACTGAGTGGGCGTGCAAGAAGGAGACTAGTGAGAGAGGACACCAAGACACCTATGACTACTCTGAAGGAGCTCCAAGCTTCAGCAGCTTAGTGTGGGTTAAAACAGCTCAACCTGGCTGACTGAGGCAGACTGAGACCTACCCACACAGACCCAAAGAGACTGAGACCTACCCACACAGACCCAGAGAGACTGAGACCTACCCACACAGACCCAGAGAGACTGAGACCTACCCACACAGACCCAGAGAGACTGAGACCTATTCACACAGACCCAGAGAGACTGAGACCTACCCACACAGACCCAGAGAGACTGAGACCTACCCACACAGACCCAGAGAGACTGAGACCTACCCACACAGACCCAGAGAGACTGAGACCTACCCACACAGACCCAGAGAGACTGAGACCTACCCACACAGACCCAGAGAGACTGAGACCTACCCACACAGACCCAGAGAGACTGAGACCTACCCACACAGACCCAGAGAGACTGAGACCTATTCACACAGACCCAGAGAGACTGAGACCTACCCACACAGACCCAGAGAGACTGAGACCTACCCACACAGACCCAGAGAGACTGAGACCTACCCACACAGACCCAGAGAGACTGAGACCTACCCACACAGACCCAGAGAGACTGAGACCTACCCACACAGACCCAGAGAGACTGAGACCTATTCACACAGACCCAGAGAGACTGAGACCTACCCACACAGACCCAAAGAGACTGAGACCTACCCACACAGACCCAGAGAGACTGAGACCTACCCACACAGACCCAGAGAGACTGAGACCTACCCACACAGACCCAGAGAGACTGAGACCTGACTGAGAAGGAGTTCCAAGCTTCAGCAGCTGAGATGAAGAGACTCTGCAGACAACAACTGTTGGCCGGGTTCATCACCAGGACTCTGTAGGTGATGCTGTAGTTGCTGTGTTTGTTGCTGTGTTTGTTGCTGTGTTTTTTGCCGTGTTTGTTGCTGTGTTTGTTGCTGTAGATGCTGTGTTTGTTGCTGTCTTTATTGCCGTGTTTGTTGCTGTAGTTGCCGTTCTTGGCCAGATTCTGGCCCCTCTCTCTCCTGTTTTGTGGCGGGGTAAGCCTCCCCTGCTGCTCTTGTGCTGTCCTGATCTCCTCTAATGTTGCTGTTTGTTGCTGTGTTTGTTACTGTGTTTGTTCCTGTAGATGCTTTGCTAGTTGCTGTGTTTGTTGCTGTATAAGTTGCTGTGTTTGTTGCTGTGTTTGTTGCTGTGTTTGTTGCTGTATGAGTTGTTGTGTTTGTTGCTGTATTAGTTGCTGTGTTTGTTGCTGCATTTGTTGCTGTGTTTGTTGCAGTGTTTGTTGCTGTGTTTGTTGCTGTAGTTGCTGTGTTTGTTGCTGTGTTTGTTCCTGTAGATGCTGTGTTAGTTGTTCTGTTTGTTGCCGTGTTTGTTGCTGTGTATGTTGCTATGTTTGTTGCTGTATTAGTTGCTGTGTTTTTTGCTGTGTTTGTTGCCATATTTTTTGTCCTGTTTGTTGCTGTATTAGTTGCTGTGTTTTTTGCTGTGTTTGTTGCCATATTTTTTGTCCTGTTTGTTGCTGTATTAGTTGCTGTGTTTCTTGCTGTGTTTGTTGCTGTTTTAGTTGCTATGTTTGTTGCTTTGTTTGTTGCTGTGTTTGTTGCTGTTTGTTGCCGTTTTTGTTGTCGTGTTTGTTGCTGTAGTTGCCGTTCTTGGCCAGGTTCTTTCAGCTCTCTCTCCTGTTTTGTGGCGGGGTAAACCCCCGCTGCTGCTCTCCTTTGTGCCGTCCTGATCTCTAATGTTGCTGTGTTTGTTGCCATGTTTGTTGCAGTGTTTGTCGTGTTTGTTGTCATGTTTGTTGCTGTATTTGCTGTGTTTGTTGCCCTGTTTGTTCCTGTAGATGCTTTGTTAGTTGCTGTGTTTGTTGCTGTGGTTGTTGCTTTATAAATTTCTGTTTTTGTTGCTGTCTTTGTTGCTGTGTTTGTTGCTGTATTAGTTGCTGTGTTTTCTGCTGTAGTTGTTGTGTTTGTTGCTGTGTTTGTTGCTGTGTTTGTTGCTGTATAAGTTGCTGTGTTTGTTGCTGTGTTTGTTGCTGTTTTAGTTGCTATGTTTGTTGCTTTGTTTGTTGCTGTGTTTGTTGCCATGTTTGTTGCTTTAGTCTCTGTGTTGGTTGCTGTGTTTGTTGCCGTGTTTGTTGTTGTTTGTTGCCGTGTTTGTTGTTGTTTGTTGTCGTGTTTGTTGCTGTAGTTGCCATTCTTGGCCAGGTTCTGGCCCCTCTCTCTCCTGTTTTGTGGCGGGGTAAACCCCTGCTGCTGCTCTCCTTTGTGCCATCCTGATCTCCTCTAATGTTGCTGTAGTTGCTGTGTTTGTTGGCGTGTTTGTTGCTGTGTTTGTTGCTGTAGATGCTGTGTTAGTTGTTGTGTTTGTTGCCGTGTTTGTTGCTGTGTATGTTGCAGTGTTTGTTGCTGTTTGTATCTGTATTAGTTACTGTTTGTTGCTGTGTTTGTTGCTGTGTTTGTTGCTGTGTTTGTTGCAGTGTTTGTTGTCATGTTTGTTGTCATGGTTGTTGCTGTTGTTGCTGTGTTTGTTGCTGTGTTTGTTGCTGTATAAGTTGCTGTGTTTGTTGCTGTGTTTGTTGCTGTGTTTGTTGCCGTGTTTGTTGCCGTGTATGTTGCTGTGTTTGTTGCTGTGTTTGTTGCTGTGTTTGTTGCTGTATAAGTTGCTGTGTTTGTTGCTGTTTGTTGCCGTGTTTGTTGCAGTGTTTGTTGTCATGTTTGTTGTCATGGTTGTTGCTGTTGTTGCTGTGTTTGTTGCTGTGTTTGTTGCTGTGTTTGTTGCCGTGTTTGTTGCTGTGTTTGTTGCTGTGTTTGTTGCCGTGTTTGTTGCTGTGTTTGTTGCTGTATAAGTTGCTGTGTTTGTTGCTGTGTTTGTTGCCGTGTTTGTTGCTGTGTTTGTTGCTGTATAAGTTGCTGTGTTTGTTGCTGTGTTTGTTGCTGTATAAGTTGCTGTGTTTGTTGCTGTGTTTGTTGCCGTGTTTGTTGCTGTGTTTGTTGCTGTGTTTTTTGCTGTGTTTGTTGCTGTATAAGTTGCTGTGTTTGTTGCTGTGTTTGTTGCTGTATAAGTTGCTGTGTTTGTTGCTGTGTTTGTTGCCGTGTTTGTTGCTGTGTTTGTTGCTGTGTTTGTTGCTGTATAAGTTGCTGTGTTTGTTGCTGTGTTTGTTGCTGTATAAGTTGCTGTGTTTGTTGCCGTGTTTGTTGCCGTGTTTGTTGCTGTTTGTTGCCGTGTTTGTTGTCGTGTTTGTTGCTGTGTTTGTTGCCGTGTTTGTTGCTGTTTGTTGCCGTGTTTGTTGCTGTGTTTGTTGCCGTGTTTGTTGCTGTTTGTTGCCGTGTTTGTTGAAGTGTTTGTTGCTGTAGTTGCCATTCTTGGCCAGGTTCTGGCCCCTCTCTCTCCTGTTTTGTGGCGGGGTAAACCCCAGCTGCTGCTCTCCTTTGTGCCGTCCTGATCTCCTCTAATGCTGCAGCACTAATTGTTTAACACAGAAACACGTCTTTTCTCCTTTAATGTGTTTGTTTCGATTGTTGCCGTTGCATTTATAACAAAACCTTTGTGGATTTCCAACACACGCCTCCCTTCCTCTCTCTCTCTCTCTCTCTATCTGCCTCGCTCGCCCGCCCTGAGAAAGAGAGCAGAAAAAGAAAGTGTGCGGATCAGCAGAAAAAGGGATGTCTGGCAGGTTGCATCATTTTCAGAAACAAACAGAGTGAAACGGTGTTAGCCAGCCTATTAGCATATATACATAAAGAGCGTGTGAGCGTGCCCGTCTACAAAATAAAAGGAAAACACAAAAAGAGGCTAGCGTTACTCTCGGCTACCCGTGACGGAGGTTTCTCAAAGAGATAGCGCTCTGGGTAAACATGTGATCGCCACAGATCCAATCAGCTCAAACAAAGGGGATCAGCGGCGGCGCCGGCTCGGTGTTTGAGCGCTGTGAGAGTCTGTGAGCGGCGGGATGTAGGTGTGCTCCGTGTTGTTAAAGTGCAGAGAAAAGCAGCCAGGATCCACGTTATCATTTGCATCATAATGCTAACTGATCTGAATAGTGCTGCGTCCATGCTAAGCTCCTAACGGCCATGGAAATCTCTTACCTTCCACTACTGTGTCTGCATGCAGCTGTTTATGAGCTCACATTGTTTCTGGGTTTCATCAGACGTTCTCTACACCGGCAGGAAGTGGCTGAGCTATCGTAGGAGTGATGCAGAGATGAGGACGAGTTAACAAAGGCTGAATCTAGGTGAACCTACCTCTCCTCCTGCTTTCATTCTCTTCAAAGTTTGAAACCAGGCAGCAGAGTTTGAGCGTAGGAGAGGAAGACTCACAGATCCACCTAGATGTTCTTATAGGGCGTACAGCGTCATCATCAGTGACATTTAGTAAACAAGGCCTTCAGCGTTTGAACTCTGACGCTCCTGAATTGGCAGCCTGGCTCTTCTCTGTCATATTCAGACCTGCAGCAGTGAAAGCTCAGAGGGTCAGAACAGAGACAGCTGTTAGACTGATCTCACTCTGGAGAGACATCTCTGCATTAGAAGGTGACTCAGCCTCACCATCACAGACTCTGAGGACCACATCACAGACTCTGAGGACCACATCACAGACTCTGAGGACCACATCACAGACTCTGAGGACCACATCCCAGACTCTGAGGACCATATCACAGACTCTGAGGACCACATCACAGACTCTGAGGACCACATCACAGACTCTGAGGACCACATCACAGACTCTGAGGACCACATCACAGACTCTGAGGGCCACATCACAGACTCTGAAGGCCATATCACAGACTCTGAGGGCCTCATCACAGACTCTGAGGGCCACATCACAGACTCTGAGGACCACATCACAGACTCTGAGGACCACATCACAGACTCTGAGGACCACATCACAGACTCTGAGGACCACATCACAGACTCTGAGGACCACATCCCAGACTCTGAGGACCATATCACAGACTCTGAGGACCACATCACAGACTCTGAGGGCCACATCACAGACTCTGAGGACCACATCACAGACTCTGAGGACCACATCACAGACTCTGAGGACCACATCATAGACTCTGAGGACCACATCATAGACTCTGAGGACCACATCATAGACTCTGAGGACCGCATCACAGACTCTGAGGACCTGATCACAGACTCTGAGGACCACATCACAGACTCTGAGGACCACATCGTAGACTCTGAGGACCTGATCACAGACTCTGAGGACCGCATCACAGACTCTGAGGACCACATCATAGACTCTGAGGACCACATCACAGACTCTGAGGACCACATCACAGACTCTGAGGACCACATCACAGACTCTGAGGACCACATCACAGACTCTGAGGACCACATCACAGACTCTGAGGACCACATCACAGACTCTGAGGACCACATCACAGACTCTGAGGACCACATCATAGACTCTGAGGACCACATCACAGACTCTGAGGACCACATCACAGACTCTGAGGACCAGATAACAGACTCTGAGGACCACATCACAGATTCTGAGGACCACATCACAGACTCTGAGGACCACATCACAGACTCTGAGGACCGCATCACAGACTCTGAGGACCAAATAACAGACTCTGAAGACCAAATAACAGACTCTGAGGACCACATCACAGACTCTGAGGACCACATCGTAGACTCTGAGGACCTGATCACAGACTCTGAGGACCGCATCACAGACTCTGAGGACCGCATCACAGACTCTGAGGACCTGATCACAGACTCTGAGGACCACATCACAGACTCTGAGGACCACATCGTAGACTCTGAGGACCTGATCACAGACTCTGAGGACCGCATCACAGACTCTGAGGACCGCATCACAGACTCTGAGGACCAAATAACAGACTCTGAGGACCACATCACAGACTCTGAGGACCACATCACAGACTCTGAGGACCGCATCACAGACTCTGAGGACCAAATAACAGACTCTGAAGACCAAATAACAGACTCTGAGGACCACATCACAGACTCTGAGGACCACATCGTAGACTCTGAGGACCTGATCACAGACTCTGAGGACCGCATCACAGACTCTGAGGACCGCATCACAGACTCTGAGGACCTGATCACAGACTCTGAGGACCACATCACAGACTCTGAGGACCACATCGTAGACTCTGAGGACCTGATCACAGACTCTGAGGACCGCATCACAGACTCTGAGGACCGCATCACAGACTCTGAGGACCAAATAACAGACTCTGAGGACCACATCACAGACTCTGAGGACCACATCACAGACTCTGAGGACCGCATCATAGACACTGATGACCACATCACAGACTCTGAGGACCGCATCACAGACTCTGAGGACCGCATCACAGACTCTGAGGACCAAATAACAGACTCTGAGGACCACATCACAGACTCTGAGGACCAAATAACAGACTCTGAGGACCAAATAACAGACTCTGAGGACCGCATTACAGACTCTGAGGACCAAATAACAGACTCTGAGGACCAAATAACAGACTCTGAGGACCACATCACAGACTCTGAGGACCACATCACAGACTCTGAGGACCACATCACAGACTCTGAGGACCACATCACAGACTCTGAGGACCACATCACAGACTCTGAGGACCACATCACAGACTCTGAGGACCACATCACAGACTCTGAGGGCCACATCACAGACTCTGAGGACCACATCACAGACTCTGAGGACCACATCACAGACTCTGAGGACCACATCACAGACTCTGAGGACCACATCACAGACTCTGAGGACCACATCACAGACTCTGAGGACCACATCACAGACTCTGAGGACCACATCACAGACTCTGAGGGCCACATCACAGACTCTGAGGACCACATCACAGACTCTGAGGGCCACATCACAGACTCTGAGGACCACATCACAGACTCTGAGGACCACATCATAGACTCTGAGGACCACATCATAGACTCTGAGGACCACATCACAGACTCTGAGGACCACATCATAGACTCTGAGGACCGCATCACAGACTCTGAGGACCTGATCACAGACTCTGAGGACCACATCACAGACTCTGAGGACCACATCGTAGACTCTGAGGACCTGATCACAGACTCTGAGGACCGCATCACAGACTCTGAGGACCACATCATAGACTCTGAGGACCACATCACAGACTCTGAGGACCACATCATAGACTCTGAGGACCACATCATAGACTCTGAGGACCGCATCACAGACTCTGAGGACCACATCACAGACTCTGAGGACCACATCACAGACTCTGAGGACCACATCACAGACTCTGAGGACCAAATAACAGACTCTGAGGACCACATCACAGACTCTGAGGACCACATCACAGACTCTGAGGACCACATCACAGACTCTGAGGACCACATCACAGACTCTGAGGACCACATCACAGACTCTGAGGACCACATCACAGACTCTGAGGACCACATCACAGACTCTGAGGACCACATCACAGACTCTGAGGACCACATCACAGACTCTGAGGACCACATCACAGACTCTGAGGACCGCATCACAGACTCTGAGGACCACATCACAGACTCTGAGGACCAGATAACAGACTCTGAGGACCACATCACAGACTCTGAGGACCACATCACAGACTCTGAGGACCACATCATAGACTCTGAGGACCACATCACAGACTCTGAGGACCAGATAACAGACTCTGAGGACCACATCACAGACTCTGAGGACCACATCACAGACTCTGAGGACCACATCACAGACTCTGAGGACCGCATCACAGACTCTGAGGACCACATCACAGACTCTGAGGACCACATCACAGACTCTGAGGACCACATCACAGACTCTGAGGACCACATCACAGACTCTGAGGACCGCATCACAGACTCTGAGGACCTGATCACAGACTCTGAGGACCACATCACAGACTCTGAGGACCACATCACAGACTCTGAGGACCAAATAACAGACTCTGAGGACCACATCACAGACTCTGAGGACCACATCACAGACTCTGAGGACCACATCACAGACTCTGAGGACCACATCACAGACTCTGAGGACCAAATAACAGACTCTGAGGACCACATCACAGACTCTGAGGACCACATCACAGACTCTGAGGACCGCATCACAGACTCTGAGGACCGCATCACAGACTCTGAGGACCAAATAACAGACTCTGAGGACCACATCACAGACTCTGAGGACCAAATAACAGACTCTGAGGACCAAATAACAGACTCTGAGGACCGCATTACAGATTCTGAGGACCACATCACAGACTCTGAGGACCACATCACAGACTCTGAGGACCGCATCACAGACTCTGAGGACCAAATAACAGACTCTGAAGACCAAATAACAGACTCTGAGGACCACATCACAGACTCTGAGGACCACATCACAGACTCTGAGGACCTCATCACAGACTCTGAGGACCACATCACAGACTCTGAGGACCACATCACAGACTCTGAGGACCACATCACAGACTCTGAGGACCACATCACAGACTCTGAGGACCACATCGTAGACTCTGAGGACCTGATCACAGACTCTGAGGACCGCATCACAGACTCTGAGGACCGCATCACAGACTCTGAGGACCAAATAACAGACTCTGAGGACCACATCACAGACTCTGAGGACCACATCACAGACTCTGAGGACCGCATCATAGACACTGATGACCACATCACAGACTCTGAGGACCGCATCACAGACTCTGAGGACCAAATAACAGACTCTGAAGACCAAATAACAGACTCTGAGGACCACATCACAGACTCTGAGGACCACATCGTAGACTCTGAGGACCTGATCACAGACTCTGAGGACCGCATCACAGACTCTGAGGACCGCATCACAGACTCTGAGGACCTGATCACAGACTCTGAGGACCACATCACAGACTCTGAGGACCACATCGTAGACTCTGAGGACCTGATCACAGACTCTGAGGACCGCATCACAGACTCTGAGGACCGCATCACAGACTCTGAGGACCAAATAACAGACTCTGAGGACCACATCACAGACTCTGAGGACCACATCACAGACTCTGAGGACCGCATCATACACACTGATGACCACATCACAGACTCTGAGGACCGCATCACAGACTCTGAGGACCGCATCACAGACTCTGAGGACCAAATAACAGACTCTGAGGACCACATCACAGACTCTGAGGACCAAATAACAGACTCTGAGGACCAAATAACAGACTCTGAGGACCGCATTACAGACTCTGAGGACCAAATAACAGACTCTGAGGACCAAATAACAGACTCTGAGAACCACATCACAGACTCTGAGGACCACATCACAGACTCTGAGGACCACATCACAGACTCTGAGGACCACATCACAGACTCTGAGGACCACATCACAGACTCTGAGGACCACATCACAGACTCTGAGGACCACATCACAGACTCTGAGGACCACATCACAGACTCTGAGGACCACATCACAGACTCTGAGGACCACATCACAGACTCTGAGGACCACATCACAGACTCTGAGGACCACATCACAGACTCTGAGGACCACATCACAGACTCTGAGGACCACATCACAGACTCTGAGGGCCACATCACAGACTCTGAGGACCACATCACAGACTCTGAGGACCACATCACAGACTCTGAGGACCACATCACAGACTCTGAGGACCACATCACAGACTCTGAGGACCACATCACAGACTCTGAGGACCTGATCACAGACTCTGAGGACCACATCACAGACTCTGAGGACCACATCAAAGACTCTGAGGACCACATCACAGACTCTGAGGACCACATCACAGACTCTGAGGACCACATCACAGACTCTGAGGACCACATCACAGACTCTGAGGACCACATCACAGACTCTGAGGACCACATCATAGACTCTGAGGACCACATCACAGACTCTGAGGACCACATCACAGACTCTGAGGACCACATCACAGACTCTGAGGACCACATCACAGACTCTGAGGACCACATCACAGACTCTGAGGACCACATCACAGACTCTGAGGACCACATCACAGACTCTGAGGACCACATCATAGACTCTGAGGACCACATCACAGACTCTGAGGACCAGATAACAGACTCTGAGGACCACATCACAGATTCTGAGGACCACATCACAGACTCTGAGGACCACATCACAGACTCTGAGGACCGCATCACAGACTCTGAGGACCAAATAACAGACTCTGAAGACCAAATAACAGACTCTGAGGACCACATCACAGACTCTGAGGACCAGATAACAGACTCTGAGGACCACATCACAGACTCTGAGGACCACATCACTAACTCTGAGGACCACATCATAGACTCTGAGGACCACATCACAGACTCTGAGGACCAGATAACAGACTCTGAGGACCACATCACAGATTCTGAGGACCACATCACAGACTCTGAGGACCACATCACAGACTCTGAGGACCGCATCACAGACTCTGAGGACCACATCGTAGACTCTGAGGACCACATCACAGACTCTGAGGACCACATCACTAACTCTGAGGACCGCATCACAGACTCTGAGGACCGCATCACAGACTCTGAGGACCTGATCACAGACTCTGAGGACCACATCACAGACTCTGAGGACCAAATAACAGACTCTGAGGACCAAATAACAGACTCTGAGGACCACATCACAGACTCTGAGGACCACATCACAGACTCTGAGGACCGCATCACAGACTCTGAGGACCGCATCACAGACTCTGAGGACCAAATAACAGACTCTGAGGACCACATCACAGACTCTGAGGACCACATCACAGACTCTGAGGACCAAATAACAGACTCTGAGGACCACATCACAGACTCTGAGGACCAAATAACAGACTCTGAGGACCAAATAACAGACTCTGAGGACCGCATTACAGACTCTGAGGACCAAATAACAGACTCTGAGGACCAAATAACAGACTCTGAGGACCACATCACAGACTCTGAGGACCACATCACAGACTCTGAGGACCACATCACAGACTCTGAGGACCACATCACAGACTCTGAGGACCACATCACAGACTCTGAGGACCGCATCACAGACTCTGAGGACCGCATCACAGACTCTCAGGACCACATCACAGACTCTGAGGACCAAATAACAGACTCTGAGGACCACATCACAGACTCTGAGGACCACATCACAGACTCTGAGGACCACATCACAGACTCTGAGGACCAAATAACAGACTCTGAGGACCACATCACAGACTCTGAGGATCACATCACAGACTCTGAGGACCACATCACAGACTCTGAGGACCACATCACAGACTCTGAGGACCACATCACAGACTCTGAGGACCAAATAACAGACTCTGAGGACCACATCACAGACTCTGAGGACCACATCACAGACTCTGAGGACCAAATAACAGACTCTGAGGACCACATCACAGACTCTGAGGACCACATCACAGACTCTGAGGACCAAATAACAGACTCTGAGGACCACATCACAGACTCTGAGGACCACATCACAGACTCTGAGGACCACATCACAGACTCTGAGGACCACATCACAGACTCTGAGGACCACATCACAGACTCTGAGGACCACATAACAGACTCTGAGGACCACATCACAGACTCTGAGGACCACATCACAGACTCTGAGGACCACATCACAGACTCTGAGGACCAAATAACAGACTCTGAGGACCACATCACAGACTCTGAGGATCACATCACAGACTCTGAGGACCACATCACAGACTCTGAGGACCACATCACAGACTCTGAGGACCAAATAACAGACTCTGAGGACCACATCACAGACTCTGAGGACCACATCACAGACTCTGAGGACCAAATAACAGACTCTGAGGACCACATCACAGACTCTGAGGACCACATCACAGACTCTGAGGACCACATCACAGACTCTGAGGACCACATCACAGACTCTGAGGACCACATCACAGACTCTGAGGACCAAATAACAGACTCTGAGGACCACATCACAGACTCTGAGGACCACATCACAGACTCTGAGGACCAAATAACAGACTCTGAGGACCACATCACAGACTCTGAGGACCACATCACAGACTCTGAGGACCAAATACCAGACTCTGAGGACCACATCACAGAAATATTGCAGAGGGTTCCACTGAGCCAATTCACCACACCCACATTCAAAATCAATAGCCAGTATCTCAGTCTGCTATGGTTTCTTCTTTTGCCAAGCGTCATGGCTACATGATGTTTAAGCAATTCAACAGAGAGCTTCCTGTTTCATGGTGAATTATGCAATAGAGTTACACACAGGCTACCTGCAGACCTGTGAGTTTTGAAATTCAATGATCCTAACATAAAGCCACAAATAAATGAAATCTGACTGCAAAATCTCCAACTTTGTAAATGCAGATATGAAAATAAAAAAATAAAGTACCTCATGCCATCAGATCCTCATCTACAGGTTAAAATAAGCCCCAGAGAATTCTACTTCCTGTTTTAGAGTAAACAAAAACATGCCAAGGCCACTTTTGACCTTGAAGGTCAACATTTTGGGATATGCCTGAGAAAATTTCATCATTATTTGGCAAACCAGCGTGTAACTGTGAGGGTGGCACTTTATATTCAGTCCAAATTTAGGATTTAAAGGGTCATTTATTTATTTATTTATCTATCTATTTATTTATTTATTCATTCATTTATTCAGATATGCTGATGTAAAACTGTTGAAAATATTTTGGCAAGGCATCATGGCTGCTTTGTTTTGTTTGTTGCCCTGCGGAGGCCACGCCCTCTGATGAAAAGTCACCTGTTTTGCAGAGATAAACCAACTTCTTGAGTTTTTCATGACACAAATTTGGCATGAATATTTTTAAATGGCTTTAAAGGAGGGCTGTCATTTCCTGTCACCACTAGGGGGCGCTTTGATCTATAAAAAATAGACATCTCTGTGTGCAGGCATGGACCCGCCATAAACACAGGAAGTTTGAGTCCCATTGGACCATGCACAGCATGGACAACATAAACAACTTCCTGTCAGTCGAAACAATATTAAGATTCGACTGATGACAAAGTCCTGAATAACTTTTCATCGTGTTCTAGCCCAACGCCAAAGAACAAGACAATCTGATGAAGTCTCGGGGAGGAGTTTGATCAAGAATGACCCCTGGAGCAGGACCAAGTCTCATTTTTACTCAATATGGTGGACTTCCTGTGGGAAATAGAGTGATGGTCCAAAAGACTTTTGTGTAGATCTCCCTAAAACACATCAACCCACCAAATTTCATAAATCTAGGACGAAGTCAAAGGAGGGGGCGTTAACTTTGAAAACTGGTAGGGGGCGCTACTGAAGGAATTCTATTGGGCACGTGCGAGAGAGGAAAGATACAAATGTAAAGAAACTCAAAAGTCAGGGCAAATTAAAAAAAAAAAAACTTTAACCAAAGTAATCTGGGGGAACACAGCGATCAGGACTTAATAACTAATCATTTATATTTTTTATAATTTCACCTATTAATGAGTAAATTCTTTGAATGAAAAAGTGAAAACATTAAATCAGTGAATGTAGAGTTAAAGTGAGATTATCTGTTATTAATGCTAGTCTGCTGTCATCATGTTAATAAAAGCATTACATTAAATTAAAGGAGTTTTTATTCTTTTCTTCTTCATGAAGTTTAAAAAAACATTAGAGGACAAATCTATTCACCAAGCCACCCCCCCCCCCCCCCCCCCCCCAGGAGGCACCGGGGCCCTGCACCGCCCTGATAAGCCCCCCTCAGAGGGACAGAAGAGGGGGGGCCCTCAGGGTCACCTCTGTGGCCCCTCCTGATAGCGCTATCAGCTTATGCTAATATCAGCTAAGTGAGGAGGAGAGGGAGCGCCTTCCTAAAACACGCACCTCCTACTTAACCTGCGCCGTATCACGATGAGCCCGGGCTCATTCAAACCGCCGCTGCTCTTTATTTAAACGTGACAACAATGACGATAGACTGGGCGAGCAAGAGAGAGAGAGACCAAATTGATTAATGGTGTCATAAATTGATGTTAAGCGCCATCTCAGATATGAACCTCTTTTTTTGACCACCGTGGCGGTTTGAAGCTTTTGTTCTGACAATAATAGGAGGGCTGGGAGGGGTCGGCGCCGCTTTGGATGTCTGATGGGACAGCGTGAATACAGAGCGGCGTGTAATGTAATGTAAGGAGCCATTGTTAGCCGGGCTTACTGTACATGACAGCGGGAAGATAAAGAAGAGAGCGGGCTAGCTCGCCACGGCCTACGGGACGTTTGAAGATGAAGACGAGGGCTGATACAGGAGGAGGAGGAGATTCAAATCACAGACAGTAAAGACAGGAGACGTTGGAGGAGGACAAAGGAGAAGAGGAGGGCCCTCCCCCAGGATCTTTACCTTCACACTTTCTCTCACCACTCATCATTCAAAGTACTGACCCCCCCGATGTTTAACTCTGTTAATGATTTCAATCATGTTTGATATTATTCAGATTTTTGACCAAAAGAGTTCTAGAAACCTCTTTAATGTGAAACTGAAGCTAATTAAAGCTATGTCTAATTAAAATCTGTAATATAAATCAGTGAGTGCATAAATATTCCTGCTTCTAGTCTTAAGTAGAGTCTCCACTGGCTGCAGTCTCAGTCTCTCTGAGTCTGTGTGGGTAGGTCTCAGTCTCTCTGGGTCTGTGTGGGTAGGTCTCAGTCTCTCTGGGTCTGTGTGGGTAGGTCTCAGTCTCTCTGGGTCTGTGTGGGTAGGTCTCAGTCTCTCTGGGTCTGTGTGGGTAGGTCTCAGTCTCTCTGAGTCTGTGTGGGTAGGTCTCAGTCTCTCTGGGTCTGTGTGGGTAGGTCTCAGTCTCTCTGGGTCTGTGTGGGTAGGTCTCAGTCTCTCTGGGTCTGTGTGGGTAGGTCTCAGTCTGCCTCAGTCAGCCAGGTTGAGCTGTTTTAACCCACACTAAGCTGCTGAAGCTTGGAGCTCCTTCAGAGTAGTCATAGGTGTCTTGGTGTCCTCTCTCACTAGTCTCCTTCTTGCACGCCCACTCAGTGTGTGAGGACGGTCTGATCTAGGCAGATTTACACATGTGACATATTCCTTCATTTCTTCAGATGGATCTAACTGAACTCTGGGGGATGTTCAGAGACTTGGAGATGTTTCTGACTAAGACTTTTCAGTAACCTTTTCTCTGAGTGTTCCTTTGTCTTCATGGTGTAATGGTAGCCATGAATACTGAGGAACCACTGACTGGACCTTCCAGACTCAGGTGTCTTTATGCTACAATCACTGTCGGTGAGACTACTAGCTCCTCTGTTGGATCAGCTCAGTCACTTTAAAGAGGTAAATATTACTGCAGTCACTGATTCTACATCACTGATTTTTTTTCATCACTTCATAGACTTCATATTTTGTCAGAAATATCTTTTGACCCTGATTGATTAATAAAATCTATATTGGTTTATAGACATATTTAGATTATTCTGGGGCCAGTGTTTGACCTATGACCCCATCGTTCCTCCCCTCCCCTTACTTATAGAGACTTTTTTAGATGGAGCTGTTGTTCTGAGCTGTCATTGGTGTTAAATATTTGATTTTAGCAGTTTTAAACCCCCATCGTGTCGTTTCTGTCCTTGTCGGCAGCTCCAGGACTCCTCGCCATCTCTGCCTTAAATAGCAGACTTCTGTGGTCCAATCAAACTGAAGTTGTGGATGTGGAGGGGACAAATGGGATTTTTAGGCGTGATGTGGCGGTGACCCCAGTGGTCAGCTCGTGTTGACGTGTAAACTCTGAAAATGAAGTTTGGTTTTCCTCCGTATCTCCTCGTCCCACTGTCATCCTCCCGCCCCCCCTCATCTCTCCTCCTGCACCGATAGAGGAGCTTTGAGGACCCCAGGGGGACGGGAGGTGAGGTCCACAGATAGAGGAGCCCATTGTGGTCCAGGGGGAGATGCATTGTGGCTGGATTTGTCCAGTTTTATGTAAAAGCAATACTCTTTTCACCTGAACTAATACAAGCTGTGGCGTAAGCCCCTTACTGCCATGTGCTGCATTTTTCCCCTAATCTCTCCGGATTCAGCAGCGTCCCAGCATACCTCAGGGCAGTGGCTGATAAAGCCTTAACACTCTCTCTCTCTCCATGCTCTCACAGCCGTCTTAGCAGTCGCTCGCCCATCGGCTCCTCCTGCCCCTGGCCTCCTCCTTTCTGTTTCCCAGGACGCCGATGGAGCAGCCGCGCAAAAAATTAAAGTGATCAAGAGATTTAGAGGAACGGGGAGAAAATCGCTCTGAATTCCATCTAGGAGAGGAGATGAGAAATGTTGGAGAGGAAGAGGAGGCACAAGAGACTCAGAGATGGAGAGGAAGAGGAGGCACAAGAGACTCAGAGATGGAGAGGAAGAGGAGGCACAAGAGACTCAGAGATGGAGAGGAAGAGGAGGCACAAGAGACTCAGAGATGGAGAGGAAGAGGAGGCACGAGAGACTCAGAGATGGAGAGGAAGAGGAGGCACGAGAGACTCAGAGATGGAGAGGAAGAGGAGGCACGAGAGACTCAGAGATGGAGAGGAAGAGGAGGCACGAGAGACTCAGAGATGAAGAGAAAAGAGCAAGAACCAGGGAGCTGAGATGAGGATGTGGGATTTCTGAACTCATCGTCTGCTTTCACAGGGCCAGGCTCAGCGCTCATATGTTTACGGGTGGGTCTAAATATGGTTCAACATACAGGGAAATAACAAAGACCTGTTCTCTGTCCCTGAATAAAAACATCCTGGTCTAAATCAGTCAGACGTGTCCTGATCTGACATCATCATGGACACATTTAGGTTAGTCAGGTAAATAAATCAGCTGAGAAAAGGTGAGGACAACACCAGAGGACAAAACCTCAGGACAACACTTGAGGACGACAGCGGAGGACGACAGCGGAGGACGACACCTGAGGACGACACCTGAGGACGACAACTGAGTCATCAGGAAACCACTGGAGTTGACATCAGGATGTGGGACTGAGCCAGAACAGACGAGGATTTACCCAGAGCCATACGTGACTGAGACACAGGTGTATTAACACACAGGTGTATTAACACACAGGTGTATTAACACACAGGTGTACTATCACACACAGGTGTATTAACACACAGGTGTATTAACACACAGGTGTACTATCACACACAGGTGTATTAACACACAGGTGTATTAACACACAGGTGTACTATCACACACAGGTGTACTATCACACACAGGTGTATTAACACACAGGTGTATTAACACACAGGTGTACTATCACACACAGGTGTATTAACACACACAGGTGTATTAACACACAGGTGTATTAACACACAGGTGTACTATCACACACAGGTGTATTAACACACACAGGTGTATTGACACAGGTGTATTAACACACACAGGTGTATTAACACACACAGGTGTATTGACACACAGGTGTATTAACACACAGGTGTATTAACACACAGGTGTATTGACACACAGGTGTATTAACACACAGGTGTATTGACACACAGGTGTATTAACACACACAGGTGTATTGACACACAGGTGTATTGACACACAGGTGTATTAACACACAGGTGTATTAACACACACAGGTGTATTGACACACAGGTGTATTGACACACAGGTGTATTAACACACAGGTGTACTATCACACACAGGTGTATTAACACACACAGGTGTATTAACACACAGGTGTATTAACACACACAGGTGTATTAACACACACAGGTGTATTGACACACAGGTGTATTAACACACAGGTGTATTAACACACACAGGTGTATTGACACACAGGTGTATTAACACACAGGTGTATTAACACAAAGGTGTATTGACACACAGGTGTATTGACACACAGGTGTACTATCACACACAGGTGTATTAACACACACCTGTGTGTATTAACACACAGGTGTATTAACACACAGGTGTATTGACACACACAGGTGTATTGACACAGGTGTATTAACACACACAGGTGTATTGACACACAGGTGTATTAACACACAGGTGTATTGACACACAGGTGTATTGACACACAGGTGTATTAACACACAGGTGTATTAACACACACAGGTGTATTGACACACAGGTGTATTAACACACAGGTGTACTATCACACACAGGTGTATTAACACACACAGGTGTATTAACACACAGGTGTATTAACACACAGGTGTATTGACACACACAGGTGTATTGACACACAGGTGTATTAACACACAGGTGTATTAACACACAGGTGTATTAACACACACAGGTGTATTGACACACAGGTGTATTAACACACAGGTGTATTAACACACACAGGTGTATTGACACACAGGTGTATTAACACACAGGTGTATTGACACACAGGTGTATTAACACACAGGTGTATTAACACACAGGTGTATTAACACACACAGGTGTATTGACACACAGGTGTATTAACACACAGGTGTATTGACACACAGGTGTATTAACACACACAGGTGTATTGACACACAGGTGTATTAACACACAGGTGTATTAACACACACAGGTGTATTAACACACAGGTGTTTTTACACACAGGTGTATTGATACCCAGGTGTATTAACACACAGGTGTATTGACACACAGGTGTATTAACACACAGGTGTATTGACACACAGGTGTATTAACACACACAGGTGTATTGACACACAGGTGTATTGACACACAGGTGTATTAACACACAGGTGTATTAACACACACAGGTGTATTGACACACAGGTGTATTGACACACAGGTGTATTAACACACAGGTGTATTAACACACACAGGTGTATTAACACACAGGTGTATTGACACACAGGTGTATTAACACACAGGTGTATTAACACACACAGGTGTATTGACACACAGGTGTATTAACACACAGGTGTACTATCACACACAGGTGTATTAACACACACAGGTGTATTAACACACAGGTGTATTGACACACACAGGTGTATTGACACACAGGTGTATTAACACACAGGTGTATTGACACACAGGTGTATTGACACACAGGTGTATTAACACACAGGTGTATTAACACACACAGGTGTATTGACACACAGGTGTATTAACACACAGGTGTATTAACACACAGGTGTATTAACACACAGGTGTATTAACACACACAGGTGTATTGACACACAGGTGTATTAACACACAGGTGTATTAACACACAGGTGTATTGACACACACAGGTGTATTGACACACAGGTGTATTAACACACAGGTGTATTGACACACAGGTGTATTGACACACAGGTGTATTAACACACAGGTGTATTAACACACACAGGTGTATTGACACACAGGTGTATTAACACACAGGTGTATTAACACACAGGTGTATTAACACACAGGTGTATTAACACACACAGGTGTATTGACACACAGGTGTATTAACACACAGGTGTATTGACACACAGGTGTATTAACACACACAGGTGTATTGACACACAGGTGTATTAACACACAGGTGTATTAACACACAGGTGTATTAACACACACAGGTGTATTAACACACAGGTGTTTTTACACACAGGTGTATTGATACCCAGGTGTATTAACACACAGGTGTACTATCACACACAGGTGTATTAACACACACAGGTGTATTGACACACAGGTGTATTAACACACAGGTGTATTAACACACACAGGTGTATTGACACACAGGTGTATTAACACACAGGTGTATTAACACACACAGGTGTATTAACACACAGGTGTATTGACACACAGCCCTTCTTTTTCCCCCACTCGTGTTTTTTAAACGACTCTCATAACGAGGATGCTGCTTTAGTTTCGAGAGTTAACGCCGAGGTGTCTCAGGTAGGACGGCGTCTTTCTCCCCTTAGCGGTGATTTGTCAGAGCGATTTGAGCTCCTGTAGGTCTTCGTCTGACTCCAAGCAGCAGCACATGGAGCTGACAGCATCTTTGTTCAAAGGGAGATGCTGTCAGGAGAGATTAAGCCTTCACGAGCCCACACAGAGATCTGGGAGCCAAAAACTCCAGATGATCTGGGGTGACTGGGCTCAGGTCTCTCTGGTTCCTCCTCTCCGGTCTGACTTTAAAAACAAAACTTTCTATCTTCTCCTGATCGACCTGGGTCTGTTCCTGCCTCGTTGTTTGGAGAGTTTAGAAATGAAGAGAGTTAGCGGTCTTTGAATGAGCAGAAGAATAACATATCTCTCTTCTCCTTCACCTTGTCCTCCCGCCGCTCCCGTCTCTTCCTCCTCGCCGGCGCTCTGTTTTATCTCGTCCTTGCGGCCGTCCTCTCCCCTCATCCTCTTCTCTAAGTGAAGTGTCCTTTGAAGACATTTTTGTTCTTCCTCTGCCGTCTCAGGTGTTTGCACAGAAACACCAAACAGAAGGAATATGGAGAGCAGATGTGGAAATTCGTTGTGTTCTGTCGGAGCGATGCAGACGCTTTTATCTGACTGCTGTTTGGATTTTAGAGCTGGAGGAAATGTTCTTTAGACTCTCTTATTCTCCATTATTCAACAATAAAGCTCTCTAACCAGCCAATCAGTCCTAGAGGAACCCAGCTCTGTCTGCCTGATTCAGCACCTAAATGTGATAAAGCCTTCAGGAGGTTCAATAAGAAGTCTCTCTGTCTCTACCTGACCCACCTGCAGCTCCTTCTGCAGACTCAGCAAGTCAACAAGGATACAAACCACCAGCCTAGACCTGGGAGGGTCTGCCATTAATTATGCCTGTTAATATAAACGTGTTAATGCTCATGATTATTCCAGAAAGCAGCCAGCAGTGAGGAGACAGACCACGGCTAATTTGGATTTAAAACACTGCAGAATGGAAGTCTGGATGAAACAACAGGTGTGTGTACATACTGATGAACTGCCTTTACACCAGAGCACAACCAGTCTGAAGAACCACCTCCAGGAGAAATGCATGGTTGCTAATGTGAGCAAAGATGCTAACAACAGCACAGGATCTAGCCATGATAGCTAATGTTGCTAATATAAGCAAAGATGCTAACTACAGCACAGGATCTAGCCATGATAGCTAATGTTGCTTATATAAGCAAAGATGCTAACAACAGCACAGGATCTAGCCATGATAGCTAATGTTGCTAATGTTAGCAAATGATAGCTAACAACAGCACAGGATCTAGCCATGATAGCTAATGTTGCTAATATAAGCAAAGATGCGAACTACAACACAGGATCTAGCCATGATAACTAATGTTGCTAATGTTAGCAAAGATGCTAACTACAACACAGGATCTAGCCATGATAGCTAATGTTGCTAATGTTAGCAAATGATAGCTAACAACAGCACAGGATCTAGCCATGATAGCTAATGTTGCTAATATAAGCAAAGATGCTAACTACAACACAGGATCTAGCCATGATAGCTAATGTTGCTAATGTTAGCAAAGATGCTAACTACAACACAGGATCTAGCCATGATAGCTAATGTTGCTAATATAAGCAAAGATGCTAACAACAACACAGGATCTAGCCATGATAGCTAATGTTGCTAATGTTAGCAAAGATGCTAACTACAGCACAGGATCTAGCCATGATAGCTAATGTTGCTAATATAAGCAAAGATGCTAACTACAGCACAGGATCTAGCCATGATAGCTAATGTTGCTAATATAAGCAAAGATGCTAACTACAGCACAGGATCTAGCCATGATAGCTAATGTTGCTAATGTTAGCAAATGATAGCTAACAACAGCACAGGATCTAGCCATGATAGCTAATGTTGCTAATGTTAGCAAATGATAGCTAACAACAGCACAGGATCTAGCCATGATAGCTAATGTTGCTAATATAAGCAAAGATGCGAACTACAACACAGGATCTAGCCATGATAGCTAATGTTGCTAATGTTAGCAAAGATGCTAACTACAACACAGGATCTAGCCATGATAGCTAATGTTGCTAATGTTAGCAAAGATGCTAACTACAACACAGGATCTAGCCATGATAGCTAATGTTGCTAATGTTAGCAAAGATGCGAACTACAACACAGGATCTAGCCATGATAGCTAATGTTGCTAATGTTAGCAAAGATGCTAACTACAACACAGGATCTAGCCATGATAGCTAATGTTGCTAATGTTAGCAAATGATAGCTAACAACAGCACAGGATCTAGCCATGATAGCTAATGTTGCTAATATAAGCAAAGATGCTAACTACAACACAGGATCTAGCCATGATAGCTAATGTTGCTAATGTTAGCAAAGATGCTAACTACAACACAGGATCTAGCCATGATAGCTAATGTTGCTAATATAAGCAAAGATGCTAACTACAACACAGGATCTAGCCATGATAGCTAATGTTGCTAATATAAGCAAAGATGCTAACAACAACACAGGATCTAGCCATGATAGCTAATGTTGCTAATATAAGCAAAGATGCTAACAACAACACAGGATCTAGCCATGATAGCTAATGTTGCTAATGTTAGCAAAGATGCTAACTACAACAAAGGATCTAGCCATGATAGCTAATGTTGCTAATGTTAGCAAATGATAGCTAACAACAGCACAGGATCTAGCCATGATAGCTAATGTTGCTAATATAAGCAAAGATGCTAACAACAACACAGGATCTAGCCATGATAGCTAATGTTGCTAATGTTAGCAAAGATGCTAACTACAACAAAGGATCTAGCCATGATAGCTAATGTTGCTAATGTTAGCAAATGATAGCTAACAACAGCACAGGATCTAGCCATGATAGCTAATGTTGCTAATGTTAGCAAATGATAGCTAACAACAGCACAGGATCTAGCCATGATAGCTAATGCTGCTAATGTTAGCAAATGATAGCTAACAACAGCACAGGATCTAGCCATGATAACTAATGTTGCTAATATAAGCAAAGATGCTAACTACAACACAGGACCTAGCCATGATAGCTAATGTTGCTAATGTTAGCAAAGATGCTAACTACAACACAGGATCTAGCCATGATAGCTAATGTTGCTAATGTTAGCAAATAATAGCTAACAACAGCACAGGATCTAGCCATTATAGCTAATGTTGCTAATATAAGCAAAGATGCTAACAACAACACAGGATCTAGCCATGATAGCTAATGTTGCTAATGTTAGCAAAGATGCTAACTACAACAAAGGATCTAGCCATGATAGCTAATGTTGCTAATGTTAGCAAATGATAGCTAACAACAGCACAGGATCTAGCCATGATAGCTAATGTTGCTAATGTTAGCAAATGATAGCTAACAACAGCACAGGATCTAGCCATGATAGCTAATGTTGCTAATGTTAGCAAATGATAGCTAACAACAGCACAGGATCTAGCCATGATAACTAATGTTGCTAATATAAGCAAAGATGCTAACTACAACACAGGATCTAGCCATGATAGCTAATGTTGCTAATGTTAGCAAAGATGCTAACTACAACACAGGATCCAGCCATGATAGCTAATGTTGCTAATGTTAGCAAATGATAGCTAACAACAGCACAGGATCTAGCCATGATAACTAATGTTGCTAATGTTAGCAAATGATAGCTAACAACAGCACAGGATCTAGCCATGATAGCTAATGTTGCTAATATAAGCAAATGATAGCTAACAACAGCACAGGATCTAGCCATGATAGCTAATGTTGCTAATATAAGCAAATGATAGCTAACAACAACACAGGATCTAGCCATGATAGCTAATGTTGCTAATTTTAGCAAAGATGCTAACAACAGCACAGGATCTAGCCATGATAGCTAATGTTGCTAATATTAGCAAAGATGCTAACTACAGCACAGGATCTAGCCATGATAGCTAATGTTGCTAATGTTAGCAAAGATGCTAACTACAACACAGGATCTAGCCATGATAGCTAATGTTGCTAATGTTAGCAAAGATGCTAACTACAACACAGGATCTAGCCATGATAGCTAATGTTGCTAATGTTAGCAAAGATGCTAACTACAACACAGGATCTAGCCATGATAGCTAATGTTGCTAATGTTAGCAAATGATAGCTAACAACAGCACAGGATCTAGCCATGATAGCTAATGTTGCTAATGTTAGCAAATGATAGCTAACAACAGCACAGGATCTAGCCATGATAGCTAATGTTGCTAATATAAGCAAAGATGCTAACTACAACACAGGACCTAGCCATGATAGCTAATGTTGCTAATGTTAGCAAAGATGCTAACTACAACACAGGATCTAGCCATGATAGCTAATGTTGCTAATATAAGCAAAGATGCTAACAACAGCACAGGATCTAGCCATGATAGCTAATGTTGCTAATGTTAGCAAAGATGCTAACAACAGCACAGGATCTAGCCATGATAGCTAATGTTGCTAATGTTAGCAAATGTTAGCTAACAACAACACAGGATCTAGCCATGATAGCTAATGTTGCTAATGTTAGCAAAGATGCTAACTACAACACAGGATCTAGCCATGATAGCTAATGTTGCTAATATAAGCAAAGATGCTAACTACAACACAGGATCTAGCCATGATAGCTAATGTTGCTAATATTAGCAAAGATGCTAACTACAACACAGGATCTAGCCATGATAGCTAATGTTGCTAATGTTGGCAAATGTTAGCTAACTACAACACAGGATCTAGCCATGATAGCTAATGTTGCTAATATAAGCAAAGATGCTAACTACAGCACAGGATCTAGCCATGATAGCTAATGTTGCTAATATAAGCAAAGATGCTAACTACAGCACAGGATCTAGCCATGATAGCTAATGTTGCTAATATAAGCAAAGATGCTAACTACAGCACAGGATCTAGCCATGATAGCTAATGTTGCTAATATAAGCAAAGATGCTAACTACAGCACAGGATCTAGCCATGATAGCTAATGTTGCTAATGTTAGCAAAGATGCTAACTACAACACAGGATCTAGCCATGATAGCTAATGTTGCTAATGTTAGCAAAGATGCTAACTACAACACAGGATCTAGCCATGATAGCTAATGTTGCTAATGTTAGCAAAGATGCTAACTACAACACAGGATCTAGCCATGATAGCTAATGTTGCTAATGTTAGCAAAGATGCTAACTACAACACAGGATCTAGCCATGATAGCTAATGTTGCTAATATTAGCAAAGATGCTAACTACAACACAGGATCTAGCCATGATAGCTAATGTTGCTAATGTTAGCAAAGATGCTCCTCCCTGCCCTCCCTCCTACCTCTACCTTTCGTCCCTCCCACGTCTACCTATCAGTGCCATGGCGGCCTCCTTGATGCCGTCCCTCCCACCTCTACCTCCTGAGTGCCGTGGCGGCCTCCTTGGTGCCGTCCCTCCCACCTCTACCTCCTGAGTGCCATGGCGGCCCCCCCCCCCCCCGGTGTAAATAGTCTAATCTATATGGTAATAGTGTTGTATTCTACAGCAGAGAATGAGGAGAAGATAACATTGTGACTCCGGGGTTTGTACTTCCTTCTATGGTAATTGTTATCAAAGGTTATTGGGATGACACGGCGCCTCCTTGTGATTGGTCGGCCCCGGTTATTTACGATATGAATTATGATAACCATGATGTCTCCCTCTCCGACCGGCAGATACAATAAATTGCTATCGTTAATCACGGCGCTTTGTTCCGCCATGATTACCCCTCTGCATGGCGAGGGTTTTATTTAAGGCGAGTATGGATTTGTCATCCTTCTGGCGGCAAAATGAAACTGACAATATTTTACATCCTGACATTTAATTTGTAAAAAAGCGGACGGCGGCGGCTGCATTTGCATTTTATGACACTCTGCCTGGCCGTCTCTTCCTCCTCCTCCTCGATGTCTTCCTCGCCTTTTATTCACCGAGTGGAGGTGACATTTGTGGATCAGGTCTGGGCTGGAAGGAGAGCAGAGAAAAGGAGAACGGCGAGGCGATGAAAGCATCTGAATGTCGGCCAGAGTTTAAACCTGATTTTATTTACATGACGCCTTTTACTGCCGCGCCACACGGACAGGAACATGGTCTAAAAATAGATCAGACCGCCGAGAGGAGGAAGAGGAGCGGAGGGGACCAGCAATCTCTGCAGGATGATCAGATCTTTGATCATCAGCTGATCATCAGATCTTTGATCATCAGCTGATGATCAGATCATTAGTCATCAGCTGATCATCAGAGGATCCATATGTGAGACATGACCCTGCAGAGAACTTTCTATTAAAGAGAGCTGACCCTTACATCAGGATGATCCTGAACCAGCATTATTTACTGATCATCACTGATAAAGTGTTCATCATGTCTGATTCCTGTTTTTACTGGGCTGTTGGCAGAGGGAAGACTATTCTGGGTACTTTATCTGAATGAGGGTGGGGTTCGGGGGGGGCTGTAACTGCAGGGGCAGGGGCCTCACTAACTCTGAGAGGTAAGGGTGATGTGGAGACTACAGGGGCCTCACTAACTCTGAGAGGTAAGGGTGATGTGGAGACTACAGGGGCCTCACTAACTCTGAGATGTAAGGGTGACATGGAGACTACAGGGGCCTCACTAACTCTGAGAGGTAAGGGTGACATGGAGACTACAGGGGCCTCACTAACTCTGAGAGGTAAGGGTGATGTGGAGACTACAGGGGCCTCACTAACTCTGAGAGGTAAGGGTGACATGGAGACTACAGGGGCCTCACTAACTCTGAGAGGTAAGGGTGATGTGGAGACTACAGGGGCCTCACTAACTCTGAGAGGTAAGGTTGGTGTGTCGAGGCTACAGGGGTTTCACGTTACTCACACTACAGACTGAAGAGATGGAGCATGTGGGCATGTTCAGTCAGAGCCCGATGAATGATGAAGACCTCATGATGTCTACTGTAGTCCACATTTAGAAGCTTTACTCTGACAGACTGAAGATGGTCCTCCTGAACGTTATTGTGATTTTAAAATCTGAGAGTTTATTGGTGAATAAATTCTTAATTTACCACCTCATCAGCACTGAGCTTGGTCAGAGCGCCCTCTAGTGGTCTAAAGAATAAACCTTAGAGAACATGACAAGCTGATCTCTGGATCTTTAAAGAATAATACACATGAACTAACCATGGGGCCCACACATGAACTAACCATGGGGCCCACACATGAACTAACCATGAGGCCAAAACATGAATTAACCATGGGGCCCACACATGAACTAACCATGGGGCCCAAACATGAACTAACCATGGGGCCCTCACATGAAATGACCATGGGGCCCACACATGAACTAACCATGGGGCCCACACATGAACTAACCATGGGGCCCTCACATGAAATGACCATGGGGCCCACACATGAACTAACCATGGGGCCCACACATGAACTAACCATGGGGCCCACACATGAACTAACCATGGGGCCCAAACATAAACTAACTCTGGGGCCCTAAACATGAACTTGCCTGGGCCCCCCTCAGGAGTGACTGTTTAGACCCCAACTCACAACAACGCCATGGCCAAAAGGAGCCATGTCTGACCAGGGAGATGTGAGGGCTCTGAGATAACCACAAGTTATTTCCTTTTTCCGTTTGTGCCAGTGACCCACCCTGCTTCCTCTGAGGAATGTTAATAATGTGGCCCTGGGCTCCACCAACGCACAGAGACAACACCACGCTGATCCACGAAGCCGAGACATGGCGAGAAGGAACAAGTGAGGAATAACAATGATGCTGGAGAGGACGACAATGGACCTGCTTCACGATCGTGGTGCTCTCACCCCCTCACCCCTCGTAGTGCTCTCACCCCGAAGGTATTCTCCTGACCTTCCTGCGGTTGCATGCTCAGAGATGCCGAGGCCACTGGAACTGTGGGCGGAGCTGTTCAGGAGTGAGCTTTGAATAATCGCCCTGCTGTACGAGTGTCTCTGATTAATTGCCTGAGATAAGGTCTGCCTCCCTCCCCATCACCCCCCCATAATCAGCAGCGGACTACTGAGAGAGGGAGAGAAAGTATTTAAGTGACCCTGTCATGTGGGAGCACGATGATGGCGGTCCTAATTACTCAACAATAACAAAGAGCCTCATTTAGCAGCGCGGCTGCAGCAATCAGCTCCATGAATAACTTAACAAACAGAACCGGCGATGGCGATGGCGAATGAAACAACGGATTTACAGACACATTAATTCAAGGCCAAAGACAATACTGTCACCTCCGGCTACCGCAGGATTCAGGTGACAATCACCACGGAAACACAGGGCTGTGAGGGTGGGAGTGCACGTGAGAGACGTGCACGCTTATGGCAGTCAGAGTTTAAATCTGAGCTGAGCGGTGTTTCAACAACAATTATTAATATTATTATTGATCAGGAGAAATCAGAGATTTACTCAGGGATGTTTCAAATCTGAGCTGATCAATATTCCTTAAAGAATAATCAATATTATAATTGATCAGGAGAAAAGAAAGCTGATCAATATGCCAATAGAAGTTATCAATAGCAGAGATGAACCATATTTAAAGTTCAGAGCTCCAATCCTCTTTTACATCCATTAATTATCAATGAACAGCATTTTTATTAAATTCCCTGCAAATAAAGACGTGTCAAACGTTTATGAAAAAGATTTCTAAACTACACAGATGAGGAAAATTTAAAACTCTTAACCTCAAGGAATAGAAGCCAGAAATCTAAAATACCAACAAGTTAGTGACCAGAAACACGGCAAGCCTTTACTTTGCTACGCTAAAGAGGCCCACCTGGACGACCACGTCCACGGCAATCCTTTCCTCCGCTAGGATAAAGAGGCCCACCTGGACGACCACAAACATGGCGAGCCTTTACTCCGCTAGGATAAAGAGGCCCACCTGGACGACCACAAACATGGCGAGCCTTTACTCCGCTAGGATAAAGAGGCCCACCTGGACGACCACATTCACGGCGAGCCTTTCCTCCGCTAGGATAAAGAGGCCCACCTGGACGACCACAAACACGGCGAGCCTTTCCTCCGCTAGGATAAAGAGGCCCACCTGGACGACCGAAAAACATGGCGAGCCTTTCCTCCGCTAGGATAAAGAGGCCCACCTGGACGACCACAAACACCCGCGAGCCTTTACTCCGCTAGGATAAAGAGGCCCACCTGGACGACCACGTCCACGGCGAGCCTTTACTCCGATAGGATAAAGAGGCCCACCTGGACGACCACAAATACGCGCAAGCCTTTACTCCGATAGGATAAAGAGGCCCACCTAGACGACCACAAACATGGCGAGCCTTTCCTCCGCTAGGATAAAGAGGCCCACCTGGACGACCACATTCACGGCGAGCCTTTACTCCACTAGGATAAAGAGGCCCACCTGGACGACCACGTCCACGGCGAGCCTTTACTCCGCTAGGATAAAGAGGCCCACCTGGACGACCACAAACATGGCGAGCCTTTACTCCGCTAGGATAAAGAGGCCCAACTGGACGACCACATTCACGGCGAGCCTTTCCTCCCCTAGGATAAAGAGGCCCACCTGGACGACCACGTCCACGGCGAGCCTTTACTCCGCTAGGATAAAGAGGCCCACCTGGACGACCGAAAAACATGGCGAGCCTTTCCTCCGCTAGGATAAAGAGGCCCACCTGGACGACCACAAACACCCGCGAGCCTTTACTCCGCTAGGATAAAGAGGCCCACCTGGACGACCACGTCCACGGCGAGCCTTTACTCCGATAGGATAAAGAGGCCCACCTGGACGACCACAAATACGCGCAAGCCTTTACTCCGATAGGATAAAGAGGCCCACCTAGACGACCACAAACATGGCGAGCCTTTCCTCCGCTAGGATAAAGAGGCCCACCTGGACGACCACATTCACGGCGAGCCTTTACTCCACTAGGATAAAGAGGCCCACCTGGACGACCACGTCCACGGCGAGCCTTTACTCCGCTAGGATAAAGAGGCCCACCTGGACGACCACAAACATGGCGAGCCTTTACTCCGCTAGGATAAAGAGGCCCAACTGGACGACCACATTCACGGCGAGCCTTTCCTCCGCTAGGATAAAGAGGCCCACCTGGACGACCACGTCCACGGCGAGCCTTTACTCCGCTAGGATAAAGAGGCCCACCTGGACGACCACGTCCACGGCGAGCCTTTACTCCGCTAGGATAAAGAGGCCCACCTGGACGACCACATTCACGGCGAGCCTTTACTCCGCTAGGATCAAGAGGCCCACCTGGACGACCACAAACATGGCGAGCCTTTCCTCCGCTAGGATAAAGAGGCCCACCTGGACAACCACAAACATGGCGAGCCTTTACACGCTAGGATAAAGAGGCCCACCTGGATGACCACAAACACCCGCGAGCCTTTACTCCGCTAGGATAAAGAGGCCCACCTGGACGACCACGTCCACAGCAATCCTTTCCTCCGCTAGGATAAAGAGGCCCACCTGGACGACCACAAACATGGCGAGCCTTTACTCCGCTAGGATAAAGAGGCCCACCTGGACGACCACGTCCACGGCGAGCCTTTACTCCGCTAGGATAAAGAGGCCCACCTGGACGACCACAAACATGGCGAGCCTTTACTCCGCTAGGATCAAGAGGCCCACCTGGACGACCACAAACATGGCGAGCCTTTCCTCCGCTAGGATAAAGAGGCCCACCTGGACAACCACAAACATGGCGAGCCTTTACACGCTAGGATAAAGAGGCCCACCTGGATGACCACAAACACCCGCGAGCCTTTACTCCGCTAGGATAAAGAGGCCCACCTGGACGACCAGGTCCACAGCAATCCTTTCCTCCGCTAGGATAAAGAGGCCCACCTGGACGACCACAAACATGGCGAGCCTTTACTCCGCTAGGATAAAGAGGCCCACCTGGACGACCACGTCCACGGCGAGCCTTTAGTCCGCTAGGATAAAGAGGCCCACCTGGACGACCACATCCACGGCGAGCCTTTCCTCCATCCTTTACTTTCTCTGGTCTCTCAGGTTTGGGGAGAGAAGATGGAGGGGGGAGGAAGCGGCGTGTACTTGACACTGGGCTAATGGTAAATCCTCGTCTTTGTGCTGTAATTTTCTGGCGGGCCCCGGGGCCAAACTGCCTTTGAAGTGCTCAGAAATGTCAAATCAATTATGACTTAAATGAAAAAAAAGAATTCAATTTACTGGTTTCATGATAATCGCCAACATTTCAGCGCTTTATGATAGGAGAGGAGAAGGCAGAGCGGTTGGAGCTGATTCGCCCTCATGCTGCTCAGATATGCTGATTGGAATATGAAGTTGTTGATGACGGCGTCTTTTCTTCGCTGTCTCCGTTCTCGTGTTGGCGTGATCGCAGTCTAAGGAGAATCAATTTGGGGTATAATACTCTTCATCAGTGGAGCAGGCTGATAATGATGTTCTACACCTGGTCGAGAGAGAGAGAGAGAGAGAGAGAGGGAGAGAGAGGGAGGAAGCGGTGTGGAACAATTGTCGTCTTCATGATTCATTACGTCCTAATGTCGCCGCGTGCAGAAAGACGCTCGCTCTCCTCACACTAATGACTCGGTAAAAAAGGACCAAGCTTCATAACGCCGCCATCATCCTCTGCTCAGCACCTTTTTGTTCAGGGCCAGGTAGAGCAGACGAGCCGTGACGAGGGCGGAGCTTCCACCTTTAAACAGTCACACGGTCTAACCCTGACACTGAAGCAGGTCTCTGGTTTCCTGTCCGATCAGTCTGGTCCAGGAACCAGAGCCACTAAAACCTTTAAACACACCGTGAGTAAAAATGTGGACTAACACGTCTGTTTCCCGGTCACATTCTCCCTCCTCATTGACGCCTGGCCGGCAGTGAATCATGGGTGTTTCCAGCCTACTTAATAGTCTGTGAGTCAAATCAGATAAATGTTAGCCAATGAGAGACGACGTTACAGAAACACTGATATCAGAGAAAGTAGATGGGGAAATAACACATCAGCAAACTTCAGATGGGCCAATCACTGAAGAAACATCATCGTTACTGTTAATCAAGTGTCTGTACACTCCTAAATAAAACTCCTGACTCTGACCAGAGGGGACAAATTGCACAACCTCTTAGAAAACTAACATTTCCTGTAGTATTACTGTGGTTTTCTTACTTCATGCCTTTTCTAATAATTTGGTGTAAAAATGTAACAGGTACAAAAAGTGTTGGATTTGCCATAGCAGATCTGAATGAGAACTGTGAAAAAAGCTGATGCAAAAATATACATTTCAGCATTTATTTATGCAATTCAGTTGTTCAAAAATAGTATAGTGTTGGAGATTTGAGCAACCAAGCATTCTCCCTTCGACTAAACATCTGCTAAGGACTCTGTAAGAAAATTTAGAGGCGATTTTTCATGGATATGAAGATGGTGTGCCTTGAGATTTTGGTATGATCTTGGGCAAAAAAAAAAAAAAATCTGAAAATCCCTGGTCTACATGAATCCTGATCTGATTCTTTAAGAAGATACTGGGTCTGGATGAATCCTGAGTCTGGATGAATCCTGCTTTCTGACCAGGTCCCCCCCCCCCAGGGTTAGCGGTAGCCTTCAGGTACATAGCTAACATAACTAAAACATAAAGGCCAACTCTGATCCAGGATCCAGCCCTCAGAATCGTCTGTTCGAACCAACTCGTTCTTGAACGTCTCGTCTCCAGTGTTAACGTTCCTCTATCAGTTCCTAACCCCTGACCCCTACCCCCTATCAGTGACTGAGCCGTAATTACCGTAGCTGAGTTCTTTAATAATGACACAGATGAATATCTATAAATGTTCCTCTACTTTAAACAGAGGTCCCCCTCCTACTGATCAGCTTAACCCCCCCTCTCCTTTCTTCAGTCAACATGAACAACAGCCTCATGAACACCAACATGAATGTTTCCATGCTGATGTAGGATCCCTCCAGTCTGACCCTGGGCTCAGAACCAACAGGTCTCATCTGCTGAATGAACAGGATCAGAGTTTGAACCTCAGCAGCCTGGACTAAAGGGAGAGTCAGAACGGAGGCAGAGAAGAAGAAAAAAGTCTGAGCGCCCACATCTCTGAGTCTGGAACAACATAACCCCCCCCCCCCCCCCCGCGCCCCCGCTCTCCGTGAAGCGATCAGGGTTCCTGATAGAGACGGCGATTACTAAACCGCAGCAGCCAAACAGAGTGTTTTTAGCTCCTGTTTTTTCAGCGCCTGGCGCCATCACAGGCGTAAACAATAAACACGGCTGGACGGCGGGCGCTCCGAGCCTTTATTCTCACCTGAGTCATGGCGGCAGGTACAGTGTGTCATTGTGAGTGAGCGGCGGAGCATTCAGGAGCAGAGCGTGGAGCAATGAGTGACAGGAACACTTCCTGTGAACCCCTGAACATGCCATCACTGCCTCTGTGACCTCCAGGTGACCTCACCTGTCCTCATTCTGGACTTAACCCTGAATAGACCCTCAGACCAGCTCAGACCCTGGTCTCTGTCCTAGTTAGACCAGCTCAGACCCTGGTCTCTGTCCTAGTTAGACCAGCTCAGATCCTGGTCTCTGTCCTAGTTAGACCAGCTTAGACCCTGGTCTCTGTCTTAGACAGACCAGCTCAGACCCTGGTCTCTGTCTTAGACAGACCAGCTCAGACCCTGGTCTCTCTCTCTCCCCCAGCCTCCATATCTGTTAATCAGCAGAGGCTGGCTCGCCGCCCCGGCCTGCTTCGGAGCGGTTCTGCTAAACGGAGGACTGCAGCTAATTGACGATTACTTCAAAGTGGCCCGTGATTACGTCCCAGAGCGATTAGGGCCGTTAAGAGGGAGCCACTTCAGCATTGCCAGTGAACCTGTGAAGGAATGCCGGCCTGGTGCCGAGCGGCGAAGGAAAAGGCCGGAGTAGACGCCCAGATCCTTGGCGGCGTGCAGGCGTGCAGCAGAAGTTTGAAAGAGAGAGGAAGAAGAAGTTTGTTCTCAGAGTTTGGAGTCAATAAAAGACGTCCAAAGGTTTAAAGAAGCTAAAAAGCTAAAGAAACAGACAGCCCACCTGGAGAAGAGTCAAATGAAATGTGAGGATGTGTCAGTGAACACGTACGCAGGGCGCCGTCAGGGCGCTGAAATCATTAGCTCCACTCACTGGGGACCAGACCTCCAAACACTTCCATTACTCTCCAATTGTTCCCAGATTTCCAACTTTTCAGCTCCAAAGCGCCGGAGTCTGGCCTTTTCCCCTTCATCTCCACATCAGACGGACGGAGAGTCGAGCAGAGCGCCGACCATGAAAGAGAGGGAGCCTCCATTGGCCCGTTAACGGCCCCAACGAGCTTCTATCTCAGCCAATTAATGCTGCTGTGATGTTTATCAGCCAGCAGAGGTCCCCGTCCATCCAGAGCAAATGTTTGTGTTTGAAAACACCATAACGTAAACAAGATAAGAGAGGAAGCGCGTCTGCGTGCCATCTACCGCGCCCCACCTCGCCTTCATTCATGGACATGGCAGTGAGGCTGGGTAAAGACCTGGACCCCTCTGTGGCTGATGGACATCATGACAGTGACCGATGGACGCCATGCAGACCGCCATGACAGTGACGATGGACACCATGCAGACCGCCATGACAGTGACGATGGACGCCATGCAGACCGCCATGACAGTGATGATGGACGCCATGCAGACCGCCATGACAGTTACCCATGGACGCCATGCAGACCGCCATGACAGTGACGATGGACGCCATGCAGACCGCCATGACAGTTACCTATGGACGCCATGCAGGCTGCCATGACAGTGACCTATGGACGCCATGCAGACCGCCATGACAGTGACCTATGGACGCCATGCAGGCTGCCATGACAGTGACGATGGACACCATGCAGACCGCCATGACAGTGACGATGGACGCCATGCAGACCGCCATGACAGTGACGATGGACACCATGCAGACCGCCATGACAGTGACGATGGACGCCATGCAGACCGCCATGACAGTGACGATGGACGCCATGCAGACCGCCATGACAGTGACGATGGACGCCATGCAGACCGCCATGACAGTGACGATGGACGCCATGCAGACCGCCATGACAGTGACGATGGACACCATGCAGACCGCCATGACAGTGACGATGGACGCCATGCAGACCACCATGACAGTGATGATGGACGCCATGCAGACCGCCATGACAGTTACCCATGGACGCCATGCAGACCGCCATGACAGTGACGATGGACACCATGCAGACCGCCATGACAGTGACGATGGACGCCATGCAGACCGCCATGACAGTGACGATGGACGCCATGCAGACCGCCATGACAGTGATGATGGACGCCATGCAGACCGCCATGACATAGTCCAGAACTGAGTGTTTTCAACTGCAGTATTTGTTAAAGATGAGCAGAGGAGGACTAACCAATCAGAGCTCAGATTAAACACTTTAAAGTACGTAGAATTTTATTTTATTTTTTTGTCTTTGAACTTGGCTGATCCTGTCTTTTAGTTTTTTTAGTTTACCTCAGATTAACCCCAACTCCCATGGTTCCTCGTCTGTCTTCTTCAAACCTTTAGTTTGAAACTTGATCAAATTTTCCACAATAACGCAGAATTTAATGTTTAATCAGAGCAACAGTTAAATGGAAATATTTTGGTATAAAGTCAGTGAATCTTTGAATAACATCATTTAAATAGTGAGAGTGTGTTTAAAGATCAGATTAGACAATGTCAGCAACACAGAGACTCAATGAGCTCCACTCAGACATCAGGTCATTAGCACAGAATAATAACGCACAAACAGGAAGGACCAGCTGGTCCAGCCTCATCTACCTTGATAATGCACCACCAGATCTGATTTGAACTCTGCTGCTTAAAGAAAATGGTTTATCTGTGCAGACACCACAGCATTCCTCTCAGCATCACGCCGTCTCTATCAGCGCGTCACATCCACCGCTCTCCTCACTAGTCATGACCTCAAACCGTCTGCCACCACGCCTTCACTTTCTGGATCCTGAAATTCAACATTTCAGACTTTCAGAGCTGCAGACACCAGGTCCATAGGTCACTGTCATGGCAGCCTGCATGGCGTCCATAGGTCACTGTCATGGCGGCCTGCATGACGTCCATAGGTCACTGTCATGGCGGCCTGCATGACGTCCATAGGTCACTGTCATGGCGGCCTGCATGACATCCATAGGTCACTGTCGCGGCCCTGCATGACGTCCATAGGTCACTGTCATGGCGGCCTGCATGGCGTCCATAGGTCACTGTCATGGCGGCCTGCATGACGTCCATAGGTCACTGTCATGGCGGCCTGCATTACGTCCATAGGTCACTGTCATGGCGGCCTGCATGACATCCATAGGTCACTGTCATGGCCGCCTGCATGGCGTCCATAGGTCACTGTCATGGCGGCCTGCATGGCGTCCATAGGTCACTGTCATGGCAGCCTGCATGACGTCCATAGGTCACTGTCATGGCGGCCTGCATGACGTCCATAGGTCACTGTCATGGCGGCCTGCATGACGTCCATAGGTCACTGTCATGGCGGCCTGCATGACGTCCATAGGTCACTGTCATGGCGGCCTGCATGACGTCCATAGGTCACTGTCATGGCGGCCTGCATGGCGTCCATAGGTCACTGTCATGGCGGCCTGCATGACGTCCATAGGTCACTGTCATGGCGGCCTGCATTACGTCCATAGGTCACTGTCATGGCGGCCTGCATGACATCCATAGGTCACTGTCATGGCCGCCTGCATGGCGTCCAGAGGTCACTGTCCTGGCGCCTGCATGGCGCCCATAGGTCACTGTCATGGCGGCCTGCATGACGCCCATAGGTCACTGTCATGGCGGCCTGCATGACGCCCATAGGTCACTGTCATGGCGCCTGCATGACATCCATAGGTCACTGTCATGGCGGCCTGCATGGCGTCCATAGGTCACTGTCATGGCGGCCTGCATGACGTCCATAGGTCACTGTCATGGCGGCCTGCATGACATCCATAGGTCACTGTCATGGCGGCCTGCATGGCGTCCATAGGTCACTGTCATGGCGGCCTGCATGACGTCCATAGGTCACTGTCATGGCGGCCTGCATGACGTCCATAGGTCACTGTCATGGCGGCCTGCATGACGTCCATAGGTCACTGTCCTGGCGGCCTGCCTGACGGCCATAGGTCACTGTCATGGCGGCCTGCATGGCGGCCATAGGTCCCTGTCATGGCGGCCTGCATGACGTCCCATAGGTCACTGTCATGGCGGCCTGCATGACGTCCATAGGTCACTGTCATGGCGGCCTGCATGACGTCCATAGGTCACTGTCATGGCGGCCTGCATGACGTCCATAGGTCACTGTCATGGCGGCCTGCATGACGTCCATAGGTCACTGTCATGGCGGCCTGCATGACGTCCATAGGTCACTGTCATGGCGGCCTGCATGACGTCCATAGGTCACTGTCATGGCGGCCTGCATGACGTCCATAGGTCACTGTCATGGCGGCCTGCATGACATCCATAGGTCACTGTCATGGCGGCCTGCATGGCGTCCATAGGTCACTGTCATGGCGGCCTGCATGACGTCCATAGGTCACTGTCATGGCATCCATCTATCCCAGTCCTGGACCTTTTAGAAGGATGGGGGCGTATCAGGTCCAGTCCTGGACCTTTTAGAAGGATGGGGGCATATCAGGTCCAGTCGTGGACCTGTTAGAAGGATGGGGGCGTATCAGGTCCAGTCATAGACCTGTTAGAAGGATGGGGCAAATCAAGGCCAGTCGTGGACCTGTTAGAAGGATGGGGGCGTATCAGGTCCAGTCGTAGACCTGTTAGAAGGATGGGGGCATATCAGGTCCAGTCGTAGACCTGTTAGAAGGATGGGGGCGTATCAGGTCCAGTCATGGACCTGTTAGAAGGATTGGGGCGTATCAGGTCCAGTCGTAGACCTGTTAGAAGGATGGGGGCGTATCAGGTCCAGTCATGGACCTGTTAGAAGGATGGGGGCGTATCAGGTCCAGTCGTGGACCTGTTAGAAGGATGGGGCGATCAGGTCCAGTCGTGACCTGTTAGAAGGATGGGGCGTATCAGGTCCAGTCGTAGACCTGTTAGAAGGATGGGGGCATATCAGGTCCAGTCGTGGACCTGTTAGAAGGATGGGGGCGTATCAGGTCCAGTCATAGACCTGTTAGAAGGATGGGGCAAATCAAGGCCAGTCTTGGACCTGTTAGAAGGATGGGGGCGTATCAGGTCCAGTCGTAGACCTGTTAGAAGGATGGGGGCGTATCAGGTCCAGTCGTAGACCTGTTAGAAGGATGGGGGCGTATCAGGTCCAGTCATGGACCTATTAGAAGGATTGGGGCGTATCAGGTCCAGTCATAGACCTGTTAGAAGGATGGGGGCGTATCAGGTCCAGTCGTGGACCTGTTAGAAGGATGGGGGCGTATCAGGTCCAGTCGTGGACCTGTTAGAAGGATGGGGGCGTATCAGGTCCAGTCGTGGACCTGTTAGAAGGATGGGGGCGTATCAGGTCCAGTCGTGGACCTGTTAGAAGGATGGGGGCGTATCAGGTCCAGTCGTAGACCTGTTAGAAGGATGGGGGCGTATCAGGTCCAGTCGTGGACCTGTTAGAAGGATTGGGGCGTATCAGGTCCAGTCTTGGACCTGTTAGAAGGATTGGGGCGTATCAGGTCCAGTCGTAGACCTGTTAGAAGGATGGGGCGTATCAGGTCCAGTCGTGGACCTGTTAGAAGGATGGGGCGTATCAGGTCCAGTCGTGGACCTGTTAGAAGGATGGGCGTATCAGGTCCAGTCGTGGACCTGTTAGAAGGATGGGGGCGTATCAGGTCCAGTCGTAGACCTGTTAGAAGGATGGGGGCGTATCAGGTCCAGTCGTGGACCTGTTAGAAGGATGGGGGCGTATCAGGTCCAGTCGTAGACCTGTTAGAAGGATGGGGGCGTATCAGGTCCAGTCGTAGACCTGTTAGAAGGATGGGGGCGTATCAGGTCCAGTCGTAGACCTGTTAGAAGGATGGGGGTTTAGCAGAGAACCAGCATTTAAGGATTTTAACGATGGAGTTTCACAGTTGAGTTTCAGGTTTCCTGAATAAATAACTCCCATTTATCATTAATTCTGCGTTTTAACCTTCTGGAATGTTCTGGTATCGGCCTGCTAGGTGTGACAAATGCTCTTTCATACGTTAGCTACGTTTGAACTTCTACAGTAATATTTTATTCTTTCAAGCTCTTTTTTTCACCTAAAACAGACCAAAAAAGATTTTAACCCTTTGAACACCAGTGTTGTTGTCATGATGCCACCAGTTTTAGATGAAAAATCAGAAAAATAGAATATTGTAGAAAATTACATGTAAAGTAATTTTCTGTGTTGTATTATTACAGACTGGGATGAGTCAGTGATTAGCAGCAACACTGATTTTTATGCATTATTATTTTTGCATGTTTAGCCTGTTTTGTGTTTTTTTTCTCCTTATGCCAAATATGGTCAAAGCAGCGCCATCTGGTGGAGAGTGGTAACAATGCTTAAATTCTAAGGCAAAAGTCCAGACTGACACCCAGATCTAATAAAATACATGAATGATGCTTTAATGAGATCAATAGTGTCGGTCTGAATGGGTTTGAATGGAGCATTTTTGGCTCTTAACAGCAGTAGTGTAACTCCAGTTTATTCTAGTCTGACTGTAGGAGAACTAGAGAAATAATACGATCAATCTTACCAAACATACAGGAACACAGCCAGAATGGTCAAAACATGAAGGATGACACGTGCCTAACATGCTCACCTGAGAGAAAATATGTCAGGATGTTGGAGAGAATAGATCAGACCAATGATGCCTGATATGTTCAGTGGAGTTTAGAAGAAAACCATCTGTTACAGCTTCTTAAATCAGAATGAATATTTTACACTTTTTTATTGTATTTTTGAGATCAATCAGCTTTATCTTAAAACTATAAGAAGCCTGAGGACCAGCCCAGCTCCTCACAGAGCCTGCTCTCTTTGTTTTCCTTCAGCATGAACTCAGAGGCCAAACCAACACTCTGAGGCTGCCAGCCGGGGCCACGGCAAGGTCACGACCCCGGCCACAGAGTCAGCAGGTCAGGTCAACCTGAGGAGAATGTTTTCCTGGAATCACAGTTTATTTGTATAATTTAACACCAAGGCCCATGTCTGCCTCTGATCCAGGAGGACTACCAGAGGAGGAGAAACCAAGGCCCATGTCTGCCTCTGATCCAGGAGGACTACCAGAGGAGGAGAAACCAAGGCCCATGTCTGCCTCTGATCCAGGAGGAGGAGGTTTATGAGACATGGATGGATCCACTCTGATGGAGGACCTGGAACCTGGGCCCCTCTGGTCTCTCACAGCTGTCGATGAATAAAGAGGAAATGTTCCAGTCCTTTTAGAGGTCTTAGAAAAACCAGAATCCTCTCCAATAATAACGTTTCCTTTTTGTTCAAATTAAACTAAAACGGTCTCATTAGGAACGATTTAGAACTTTAGAACTGCTGATTCATGTTTAACTTATTTTCGTCTCTGATGACCCAAATATGGAGTTAACATCTGAGGAGGAGGAGGAAGAGGAGCCAAAGACCACTGAACTTCTCTGTGTTTACAGGACAGTCATTGATTTTAACCAATCAGGAGTTATTCTTTGATTCTCTAACCAATCAGAAAAACAGAAAAACCTCATATAGGAAATATTAAAAACCTGTTCAGATCTATAAATGAGGGGCTGCAGTGGAGAACTCAGACCTGATCCTGAACCTGATCTGATCTGATCTGAGCCTGATCTAATCCTGATCCTGATCCAGCTCTCTCAGACTCAGACCCGTTCCCTCTGATGGTTATTATGGGCCATAAACACTCTGTTACCACAGCAACAAAGTCAGAATCCATCTACCCTAGTTAAGACTTAATCACCTTGTTTGCATCATTTCCTCCCCAAAGTCAGAGCCATTACTGGCCCCCACACACTGGCCCCTACACATTGGCCCCCACACACTGGCCCCTACACACTGGCCCCCACACACTGGCCCCCACACACTGGCCCCCACTCACTGGCCCCACTCACTGGCCCCCACTCACTGGCCCCCACACACTGGCCCCCACACACTGGCCCCACACACTGGCCCCTAATCACTGGCCCCTACACACTGGCCCCCACACACTGGCTCCACTCACTGGCCCCTAATCACTGGCCCCTACACACTGGCCCCCACACACTGGCTCCACTCACTGGCCCCTAATCACTGGCCCCTACACACTGGCCCCCACACACTGGCCCCTAATCACTGGCCCTACACACTGGCCCCCCATCCAAAAACAAACCACTGGAGTCATCATCCAATCAGCTTCTGAGCTGATAAAAGGGACTGCAAAAACTCCCATGATTCAGTCTGAGTACACAAAAGCCATTAACCCTGTGTTTGGCCCTTACAGTAAAGTCATGTCTCCTGGCCCCTGTGTTTGGCCCCTGGCCCATGGCTGAGCATATTTAAGGAGCTGACAAACATGTGGAGCATGATGGGAAAGAAATGTGGACGACTTAATCTGAACAACCTATCAGAGCAGCTTCATTCCTCACATTGTTTACTGCTGAGGTCAGCCGTAAACAAAAACAACAACAACAAAACAACAACAACAAAAACAACAAAAACTACAACAACAACAACAAAAAAAAAAACTACAACAACAAAAACAACAACAACAAAACAACAACGAAACAACAACAAAACAACTACAACAACAAAAACTACAACAACAAAAACAACAACAACAACACAACAACAAAACAACTACAACAACAAAAACTACAAAAACTACAACAACAAAAACAACAAAAACTACAACAACAAAAACAACAACAACAAAACAACAAAAACTACAACAACAAAAACAACAACAACAACAAAAACAACAAAAAAACAACAACAAGAACAACAGCCAAAACAACAATAAATAACAATTAACCCCCCCCCCCTCCAGTAAGTGAACAGAGCAGACTGGAGTGTTATTATGTGTTGTAGTGTGTTGTTGTTTTTGTGTATTTTGGTGCATTAGTGTGTGTGTGTGTGTGTGTGGGGGGGGGGGGGTTCCAGATAAGAGCTGAGGATGATGAAATGTGCAGCAACGTCACATGACCCAGCTCAAAGATCTCTGATAAAAACAAACAGGCCGTTACTGTATCCGAACACACCAACATGGCGTATCTGTGTGCAAGCGCCGGCCCTAATATTACCACCTTTATGGCGCTGAGAGACGTTCCGTGTTTGTGGCGACCATTGGCGAGCGTGTTCATAATAACACGCCTCAGTATTATAAATGAAAAGGATAAGATCACAGAGCTGGAGAGAGATTCGGTTTATGTGGGGGGTGGAGGGGATCATGAGGGCTGCTGGAGGATAGTTAGAGCAGAGGATCATGGGAAAAAGAAACAGAGGTGAGGTGTTGTTTTCAGCAGTTAAATCCTCTGGTAGAGATTTGGTCAGAGAGGTTTTATTCCATCACTGCTTCAGTGTTTTCCTCTGGTGTTTCATCGTTAGAGTTTAAAGTTAGACTTAGCCCCACAGAGGCAGGAAGACGTGTTGTCTTTAAATAGGAACATTAGGCTGCTGGTTTAATATTTAGGACCTTTTCTATAAACAAGACTGCGGACCCTGAATGGTGGATTATCCATCTCTGCAGGTCCTCATACGAGAGTGAACAGGAGCTCTTCTGGGAACATGAACATGACACCTTACTTTTTCAATGGTTGATCAAAACATCTCATTTGTAAACTAAAAAAGTCCCAATTTATTAAAACAGACAAAATGGACATTGTTAATGTAGCTGCAGGAGGACAGAGAGCAAAAGTCTGATCCAGTAGGAGGTAGAAGAACAGTCTGATCCAGTAGGAGGTAGAAGAACAGTCTGATCTAGGAGGACGTAGAAGAACAGTCTGATCCAGGAGGAGGTAGAAGAACAGTCTGATCTAGGAGGACGTAGAAGAACAGTCTGATCCAGGAGGAGGTAGAAGAACAGTCTGATCTAGGAGGACGTAGAAGAACAGTCTGATCCAGGAGGAGGTAGAAGAACAGTCTGATCCAGGAGGAGGTAGAAGAACAGTCTGATCTAGGAGGACGTAGAAGAACAGTCTGATCCAGGAGGAGGTAGAAGAACAGTCTGATCTAGGAGGACGTAGAAGAACAGTCTGATCCAGGAGGAGGTAGAAGAACAGTCTGATCCAGGAGGAGGTAGAAGAACAGTCTGATCTAGGAGGACGTAGAAGAACAGTCTGATCCAGGAGGAGGTAGAAGAACAGTCTGATCCAGTAGGAGGTAGAAGAACAGTCTGATCCAGTAGGACGTAGAAGAACAGTCTGATCTAGGAGGACGTAGAAGAACAGTCTGATCCAGGAGGAGGTAGAAGAACAGTCTGATCCAGGAGGAGTCAGAGCAACAGTCTGATCCAGGAAGAGGTAGACGAACAGTCTGATCCAGTAGGAGGTAGAAGAACAGTCTGATCCAGTAGGAGGTAGAAGAACAGTCTGATCCAGTAGGACGTAGAAGAACAGTCTGATCCAGTAGGAGGTAGAAGAACAGTCTGATCTAGGAGGACGTAGAAGAACAGTCTGATCCAGGAGGACGTAGAAGAACAGTCTGATCCAGGAGGAGGTAGAAGAACAGTCTGATCCAGGAGGAGTCAGAGCAACAGTCTCATCCAGGAGGAGGTAGAAGAACAGTCTGATCCAGGAGGAGGTAGAAGAACAGTCTGATCCAGTAGGAGGTAGAAGAACAGTCTGATCCAGGAGGAGTCAGAGCAACAGTCTGATCCAGGAGGAGGTAGAAGAACAGTCTGATCCAGGAGGAGTCAGAGCAACAGTCTGATCCAGGAGGAGGTAGAAGAACAGTCTGATCCAGGAGGAGTCAGAGCAACAGTCTGATCCAGGAGGAGGTAGAAGAACAGTCTGATCCAGTAGGAGGTAGAAGAACAGTCTGATCCAGTAGGAGGTAGAAGAACAGTCTGATCCAGGAGGAGTCAGAGCAACAGTCTGATCCAGGAGGAGGTAGAAGAACAGTCTGATCCAGGAGGAGTCAGAGCAACAGTCTGATCCAGTAGGAGGTAGAAGAACAGTCTGATCCAGTAGGAGGTAGAAGAACAGTCTGATCCAGGAGGAGGTAGAAGAACAGTCCGATCCAGTAGGAGGTAGAAGAACAGTCTGATCCAGGAGGAGGTAGAAGAACAGTCTGATCCAGTAGGACGTAGAAGAACAGTCTGATCCAGGAGGAGGTAGAAGAACAGTCTGATCCAGTAGGAGGTAGAAGAACAGTCTGATCCAGTAGGAGGTAGAAGAACAGTCTGATCTAGGAGGAGGTAGAAGAACAGTCTGATCAGGAGGAGTCAGAGCAACAGTCTGATCCAGTAGGAGGTAGAAGAACAGTCTGATCCAGGAGGAGTCAGAGCAACAGTCTGATCCAGTAGGAGGTAGAAGAACAGTCTGATCCAGGAGGAGTCAGAGCAACAGTCTGATCCAGTAGGAGGTAGAAGAACAGTCTGATCCAGTAGGAGGTAGAAGAACAGTCTGATCTAGGAGGACGTAGAAGAACAGTCTGATCCAGGAGGAGTCAGAGCAACAGTCTGATCCAGTAGGAGGTAGAAGAACAGTCTGATCCAGGAGGAGGTAGAAGAACAGTCCGATCCAGTAGGAGGTAGAAGAACAGTCTGATCCAGGAGGAGGTAGAAGAACAGTCTGATCCAGTAGGACGTAGAAGAACAGTCTGATCCAGGAGGAGGTAGAAGAACAGTCTGATCCAGTAGGAGGTAGAAGAACAGTCTGATCCAGTAGGAGGTAGAAGAACAGTCTGATCTAGGAGGAGGTAGAAGAACAGTCTGATCAGGAGGAGTCAGAGCAACAGTCTGATCCAGTAGGAGGTAGAAGAACAGTCTGATCCAGGAGGAGTCAGAGCAACAGTCTGATCCAGTAGGAGGTAGAAGAACAGTCTGATCCAGGAGGAGTCAGAGCAACAGTCTGATCCAGTAGGAGGTAGAAGAACAGTCTGATCCAGTAGGAGGTAGAAGAACAGTCTGATCTAGGAGGACGTAGAAGAACAGTCTGATCCAGGAGGAGTCAGAGCAACAGTCTGATCCAGTAGGAGGTAGAAGAACAGTCTGATCCAGGAGGAGTCAGAGCAACAGTCTGATCCAGGAGGAGTCAGAGCAACAGTCTGATCCAGGAGGAGTCAGAAGAACAGTCTGATCTAGGAGACAACCCAGCTATCTGGAGAGAAACATGGCTGATTGTGAGGAGGAAGTTAAAGTAGCAGTACCAGGGTTTTAGTTGCGTTGACATTACAGTTTCAGTAGAGTTGTTTCTTCCTTTGAACTCTAATATTTCATATTTCCTGGTAACAGCTGACGTCTTTTACATTTCTAATGAATGACCTGATAGTGAGCCATCAGACTGAGTCTTGAGAAATCACAGATAGAGAAAGTTGTAGTGAATGAAGGTTTTATTTTCACGGTCAATGAACATCTACAGCAGACGTTCAGAGGAACAAAGCTCCTAAATCTCTGTTTGTTTTAAACGTTTTTCTAGGGAAGTAAAGCGGTACAACGCTGGCAGCAGAGAGTAAAGTTTGATTTCATCTTCATCCACAATCAATGATCAGAATAAAACCAAAGACTGGAGATAAACTTTCACTCTTTGATTGATTTTATAAATCAGTGATTGCATAAATATTCCTGCTTCTAGTCAGTCTTTAGCAGAGTCTCCTCTGTTTACAGTAGGAGTCTTGGAGGAGTCCTGGAGGAGTCCTGGAGGAGTCCTGGAGGAGTCCAGAAAGAGTCCTGGAGGTGTCCTGGAGGAGTCCTGGAGGAGTCCTGGAGGAGTCCAGAAAGAGTCCTGGAGGAGTCCTGGAGGAGTCCAGAAAGAGTCCTGGAGGTGTCCTGGAGGAGTCCTGGAGGAGTCCTGGAGGAGTCCAGAAAGAGTCCTGGAGGAGTCCTGGAGGAGTCCTGGAGGAGTCCAGAAAGAGTCCTGGAGGAGTCCTGGAGGAGTCCAGAAAGAGTCCTGGAGGTGTCCTGGAGGAGTCCTGGAGGAGTCCAGAAAGAGTCCTGGAGGAGTCCTGGAGGAGTCCTGGGAAATCTAGGGACCAGAACTGAACGTGTTGTGGTGATTATTAAGAAAATCAAAAACTTCTCTCACCTCTTGAAGTTTCAAACCTCTGTCTATATCTAAACCTGTGGTGGTTTATGGGTAATTTAACCAGTTCTAGAGTGGGAATGATTACATCACTGATCACAGCTGTCTCCTTAAACACACAAACAGAGGCTCGCTGTTAGCGCTCTGTTAGTCCACCAAAGGTTGAACGGTCCCCGTGCTGAGTCAGTATGCAGATGGAGTGATTCGACAAAATCGGCGTCTGATTACTCAACCACTTCAGTAGAAAGTCAGCAGAGCCTGACCGCCGCCAACGAGCTGCTGCTGCACGCTGACAGACAAGGAAACAGCTGCGGAGCCTGGCACGTACGCACGCCACTCCACGGTTAAGACAAGAAAACAAAAAGGTAAAAAAAAACTACAGTCCAGAGAGAGAGGGACAGAGAGAGAGAGACTTCACCAGTCCTGAGGGAAACTCAGGTGAGAGAAGAGCTGAAGAACACCATCAGACATCTTTGACTGTCAGGAAGAAAGATTTTCATTTCCTGATGACTTCACTGATTCTAGTCTGTCACACCAGGGATCAGGGCCCCTCTGAAACCCTGGACCCAAAGTCTGTCACACCAGGTACCAGAGTGCCTCTGAAACCATGGACCCAAAGTCTGTCACACCAGGTACCAGAGTGCCTCTGAATCCCTGGACCCAAAGCCTGTCACACGAGTGACCAGAGTGCCTCTGAAACCCTGGACCCAAAGTCTGTCACACCAGGTACCAGAGTGCCTCTGAAACCCTGGACCCAAAGTCTGTCACACCAGGTACCAGAGTGCCTCTGAAACCCTGGACCCAAAGTCTGTCACACCAAGGACCAGGGCCCCTTTGAAACCCTGGACCCAAAGTCTGTCACACTAGGGATCAGGGCCCCTCTGAAACCCTGGACCCAAAGTCTGTCACACCAGGTACCAGAGTGCCTCTGAAACCATGGACCCAAAGTCTGTCACACCAGGTACCAGAGTGCCTCTGAATCCCTGGACCCAAAGCCTGTCACACGAGTGACCAGAGTGCCTCTGAAACCCTGGACCCAAAGTCTGTCACACCAGGTACCAGAGTGCCTCTGAAACCCTGGACCCAAAGTCTGTCACACCAGGTACCAGAGTGCCTCTGAAACCCTGGACCCAAAGTCTGTCACACCAAGGACCAGGGCCCCTTTGAAACCCTGGACCCAAAGTCTGTCACACTAGGGATCAGGGCCCCTCTGAAACCCTGGACCCAAAGTCTGTCACACCAGGTACCAGAGTGCCTCTGAAACCCTGGACCCAAAGTCTGTCACACCAGGTACCAGAGTGCCTCTGAAACCCTGGACCCAAAGTCTGTCACACCAGGTACCAGAGTGCCTCTGAATCCCTGGACCCAAAGTCTGTCACACCAAGGACCAGGGCCCCTCTGAAACCCTGGACCCAAAGTCTGTCACACCAGGGATCGGGGCCCTTCTGAAACCCTGGACCCAAAGTCTGTCACACCAGGGACCGGGGCGCCTCTGAAACCGTGGATCCAAAGCCTGTCACACCAGGGACCAGAGTGCCTCTGAAACCCTGGACCCAAAGTCTGTCACCAGGGACCAGGGCCCCTCTGAAACCCTGGACCCAAAGGATACTTGTCCAATAAAGCTGGTTCTGATTCTGGTTCTGGTTTTAAGGATACTTGTCCAGTAAAGCTGGTTCTGATTCTGGTTCTGGTTTTAAGGATACTTGTCCAGTAAAGCTGGTTCTGATTCTGGTTCTGGTTTTAAGGATACTTGTCCAGTAAAGCTGGTTCTGATTCTGGTTTTAAGGAACCTCAATGCAGAGCTGGTACCACAGTCTGTGACATCATTTGAGAAACTATCAGACAGCAGTTTCATTTATTTTATTTTTATTTTTATTTTTTTGTAAACTTTGATATTCAGATGGGGTTCAGAGGTTATTTTAGCTCGCTGCTCTCTCACACCATCACCTGTGACCCAGTGAGCTCTAAGCCGCTGTTAGAGGGCCGCCCTTAGTCGAGGTTGGCTGCTCAGAGGGCCCCTGGTCTGGACTCAGTTTTAGAGAAACAGTGTCAGAAGTACACAGTCTCAGAGACAGAGAGGCTAATTTAAAGGCCAGGGCAGGAGGTCGGGGTCTAAATGACCATGGAGAGGAGCCATGAATATTTCTGATTCATTAGGCCTCCACAGCTGACGGTGGGAAACAGGTGAGGAACTGTGGGAAAACTAGAAACCTGCTTCAGCTCCTGGCCTTCATCAGGATGTTCTAAACTCTGGGAGTGATGCTAGAGCCTTTTTCTGAGTCATGGACATAAATAAATTTAAGTCTACAATTCTAGATCAGAGGATCAGGTGAATCGATTCACTACAGTACAGGAAGATCTTAGGTGGTTCAGGATGGTCCTATTAGGTTCAGAATGGTCCTGGATGGTTCAGGGTGGTTCTAGAAGGTTCAGGATAGTCTTGGATAACTCAGGATAGTCTTGGGTGGTTCAGGAGGGTCCTGGATGGATCATGATGGTTTAGGATGGTTCTGGATGGTTCAGGATGGTCTTGGATGGTTTGGGATAGTCCTGGATAGTTAAGGATGGTTGCAGATGGTTCAGGATAGTCCTGGACGGTTCAGGATGGTTCTAGATGGTTCAGGATAGTTGTGGATGGTTCTGAATTTGTCCTGGATGATTCAGGATCGTCTTGGATGGTTCAGGATAGTACTGAATGGTTCTGGATTGTCTTGGATGGTTCAGGATAGTACTTGATGGTTCTGGATTGTTTTGGATGGTTCAGGATAGTACTTGATGGTTCTGGATGGTCAGGACAGGTCTGGATTCTTCAGACTGGAACATTAATGACCAAAGACCTTCATGATATGGTCTGACGGTAGACCACTGTCTGAGTGAGGTCAGGACCAACTGAGACAAACATCCGTAGAGTTTAGAAGGTCTAAGAGATTGAGGGTAAGGTCAGAGCTTCTCACCATAAACATGTACAAATCCTTTCACTATTTCTGTCTTCAACATCATCACCAGCAAACACAACGAGCAGCTACTCCTCAACAAACATTCATCAGGAAGTTTCCTGCTAGTTTAATTCCTTTACTCCAGTCTTCTCAGTCACAAATTCATTTCTGTTGTTGTCATGGCGATCAAAGATGCAGTCTGACACTTTACAAAGGTAAAACTCCCAAACTTAGAGGTTCTCATCGTGGTTCTGCTCTCACTGTGGGAGTGTCTCAACTATCTGACTAATCAGGAGCAACCGACAGGGCTGTGGTTGGCTATCATGTCACGTCCACATCAATGAGACACAACTTCAATCGGTCCACTTCAACAGGACTCATGTGACCCACAACAAATGTCTGGATCACCTGGAAATCACAGCAAAGACCTGAAAATGGGGGATTCAGGAGGGGGAGACAGGAGGGAGAGACAGGAGGGCTAGACAGGAGGGTGAGAAAGGAGTGAAAGACAGGAGGGTGAGAAAGGAGGGCTAGACAGGAGGGAGAGACTGGAGGGCTAGACAGGAGGGAGAGACAGGAGGGTGAGAAAGGGGGGCTAGACAGGAGGGAGAGACAGGAGGGTGAGAAAGGGGGGCTAGACAGGAGGGAGAGACTGGAGGGCTAGACAGGAGGGAGAGACAGGAGGGTGAGAAAGGGGGGCTAGACAGGAGGGAGAGACAGGAGGGGGAGACAGGAGGGCTAGACAGGAGGGAGAGACTGGAGGGCTAGACAGGAGGGTGAGACAGGAGGGAGAGACAGGAGGGTGAGAAAGGGGGGCTAGACAGGAGGGAGAGACAGGAGGGTGAGAAAGGAGGGCTGGACAGGAGGGAGAGACTGGAGGGCTAGACAGGAGGGTGAGACAGGAGGGAGAGACAGGAGGGTGAGAAAGGAGGGCTAGACAGGATGGAGAGACTGGAGGGTTAGACAGGAGGGAGAGACAGGAGGGCTAGACAGGAGGGCTAGACAGGAGGGAGAGACTGGAGCAAAAGTCAGGTGGGCTAGACAGGAGGGAGAGACCAAAGAGAAAGACAGGAGGGAGAGACAGGAGGGGGAGACAGGAGGGTGAGAAAGAAGGGAGAGACAGGACAGAGAGACAGGAATGTGAGACAAGAGGGAGAGACAGGAAGGAGAGACAGGATCGAAAGACAGGAGGGAGAGGCAGGAGGGAGAAACAGGAAAGTGAGACAGGAGGGAGAGACAGGAGGGGAGACAGGGGTAAGGATGGAGAGGTAGGGGCTTAGTTAGGCTTTCTTTCATCCCCGGGGTCAATTTTTCATGTCTCCTTTATACAGTTAGTTGAATTAGCTCTGTGCGTGTGTGTGTTCGTGTGTTTGTGCTACTCAGGTGCCAGAAACATTAAGTCAGTAGCCCTGCCCCCCAGGAAGGTGTGTGTGTCCACTCTGGCGGTGTGAGGGTCTAAGATGATGATCAAACACAAAACATTCACAGGAAAACGGAGTTAAAGCTGTCAGGGCTGGAACGGCATTCTCATTCTCCATGTGTCAAGTTTTGGGGGGGGGGGGGGGCGGCGGCAGTGCTGCCCCCACCCCTCCAGAGAATCCCATCATGAAACGCTGCAGCATGAAGAGCCCAAACCCAGAGACCTTAAATGTGACAGGAGGAGCCATCTCTGAGGTAACAGCGCCATCCAGCTGTCCACGGCCAGTACTACAGCACCTTTAAATCAGCCTACATTAAAGAAAACAAAAGGGCTGTTATGGTTAATTCACTGATCAAAATGAGAAAAAAATGCTTTTCCTAAACTCTACCCACCCCCCAAACATGAGAGCGCCCCCTGTCTCTCTGTGAAGGAATCTCACCCTTTAAAGGCACCAAGTTCACACACCACTAACAAATCAAAATAATTAGAGTTTGTCCTTTTTCTTTATCCTTTTCACAACACTGCTTTAATTCGGGGGGGGGGGGTATTCAGGGATTTTCCAAAGTAAGGAGACAGTGGAGAGTATCTGGGCTCCTCATTTAAATAAGCACCGCTGATTTTCCCACCAAACTGGTCTAAGAAGTGTAACAACAATGAGAGAGCAGCAGCGTGCAGCACTAACTCACAAATCATTTAAAAGGCTGATCTGTAATTCAGAGCAGATATGCTATCAGACGCTGCGCTTGTCATTCCTTGCTATAATCTCCACTACGCCAACAAACACGCTGTCTGCTGGCGGAGCTGGAGAGAGCGCCAACGACGGCGAGCAACGCTGGGGGGTAGATTTCAGGACTTAGTTCTCCTGAAGGTAGAGCAAGTAAAGTATGCTGGATAATCGGAGGGGAAATCTGAGGAATATTCAAGTGGAAATCTGAGGGAATATTAAAGGAAAGGGAAGTGGAAATCTGAGGAGTATTTAAGGAAAGGGAAGTGGAAATCTGAGGGAATATTAAAGGAAAGGGAAGTGGAAATCTGAGGAGTATTTAGGGAAAGAGAAGTGGAAATCTGAGGAACATTTAAGGAAAGGGAAGTCGAAATCTGAGGAACATTATGGAAAGGGAAGTCGAAATCTTAGGAATATTCAAGGAATTATTTAAGGAAAAGGAGGGAAATAGGACAGGGAGAGGAGGTAGTTGCTAGACAGGTTTGTATTTTAGATCAAATTCTGAAAAAAAAAAAAAAAAAAAGAATTGGGCGTGTGAATGAGTCAGCATGTCCCAAACACACATTGGGTTTTGGTTAGCAGTGTGGTCTGGACAGGAATGGGATGGGACCTCCATACTCAGCGGGGTCTGAGCCCCCCTCCCTCTCCTGAGTCAGTGGGGGTCTGAGAGAACCTCAGACAGAGATCAGAAACTTCCTCTCACAGTCAAACTGCAGCTCTGTTGGTGGAAACGGCCGTGACACGCTGACGGTCGGGGTCTGAGGTCGGACCGAGTCATTGATCTTCCAGGAGGAACCCAGAAACCAGAGACCTGAAACAGGACCAGAGACCAGGAAGACGACCGAGGACCGGACCTTGGCCTGATTGCTGCCAGACCCGTTGGATCCAGAAATCCCTGAAATAGAACCCGTCTGACAGTGAGGTAGGCTAGAAGGTCTTCTACACATCATGGAACCATCTGAGGAACAGATCAGTAACAGGGTTACAGAGACATTTCTGAGGCTTTGGAGCTCCAGCCAACCACACTGAGAGCCATTACCCACAAATGGAGAAACCTGTGAACAGTGGTGAACCTTCCCAGGACGGCCAGTCTACCAACGTGACTCCAAGAGAACATGGATGACTCATCCAGGAGGTCCGAGAAGAACCCAGAACCACATCCAAAGACCTGCAGGCCTCACTGACTCAGTTAAGGTCAGAGTTCATGATTCACCAATCAGAAAGAGACTGGGCTCTGTTCTGGGTTCTGAACCTCTCTGCTCGTCTTTATAAACCGTTTCCTCTATCTGGATGGTCGACCTTTCTTTATTTCCTTCATCTCTGATCGATTACATCACTTCCTGTCTGATTCAGCATGCAAACAGACTGACGGAGGATGGCTCTCATTCAGGCCTGTAAAGTGGTCCCTTTAGAGCAGGGGTATCAGACTCAGCCCCAGCAGGGGCCGGATTCGGGATTCAGGACTAACCTGAGGGCCTAACCGGGTCACCTTTTTAACCAGAAACTGTCAGCCTTGTTTCAGCTGTAATAACATATAAAATAAAACTTAGCAGTGGTGATAACAAAATGATTTTGATATTTAAGAAGTTTTAAAGAGAAGTTTAAAGACTCACAACCTCAGATATTAGTTCAAAAAGGTCAAAACATAAAACTGAAAAATAAGGTTTTTTAAGGCAAATATAGAAAAAAAAGTCAAAATCACAAGTTTAAAAGGTCAGAATATAAAATAAAAATTGTAATCATGAAATTAAAAGTCAAAATATGATTCACAATTTTAAATTGTGAGTCTAAAAGGTCAAACTATAGGATTATGAAGACAGTTGAAAATATGAGGTGAAATACAAAATAATTTGTTAAAAAAGGTCAAACTATGACTTAAATTATAAAAATGAATCTAAAAGATCAAAGTATTTTATAAGAAGATAAAATTATGAGATGAAATGCTCTAAGTATGAACTAAAAAGTCAGAATCCTAAGTTTGAGTCCTGATTGTGAGATGCTAAATTAAAAATGTGGATTGGGCCCCCAGGCCTTGAGCTTGACACCCCTGCTCTAGAGGGTCTGCTGTATTTAGACCCTGCTGACCCCCCCCCCCCCCCATCAGGAGAACGAGGCAAACGAAGGGAGGAATAAATCTGCGTGGCGGCATGAATCGATGGTTCCTCCCTATCTCAGAGAGAGGCAGAGCAGTCTAAACGATCCTGACCTTGTCCGACATAAATAGTCAGAAAAGTCCACAGAGCAGATAGCTTTGTGAGAGGATGGGGGAGGAAAAAAGAGGGAGCAGTGAGATAAGGGGAGGAGGGGGGCGAGATAATGTCCCAGCGTTACTACATCAGAGTCCGGCCGACGCCGTGGGAAACAGCAGAGCGGCCAATCAGAGCCTCCGTCTGCTGCCATCAGAGAAAACACAGAGGAGGAGGAAGATGATTAAAGGGATGAAGAAGAGCCGAGGATGGCCATGAAGAAGGATGGAGGATGAAGTTACCATAGCAACCAATAAACACCTGAAGAGCTTCAAAGTAAATAAGGAACAATTTTACCCAGAATCCCTCATTCTTCTCCTGTTCTGATGGAAGGAGCTGGGAAGACTGGGTAGTCTAGAGGAGTCTAGGACTGAGACCAGAATCTAGAGGAGTCTAGGACTGAGACCAGAGTCTAGAGGAGTCTAGGACTGAGACCAGAGTCTAGAGGAGTCTAGGACTGAGACCAGAGTCTAGAGGAGTCCAGGACTGAGACCAGAATCTAGAGGAGTCTAGGACTGAGACCAGAGTCTAGAGGAGTCTAGGACTGAGACCAGAGTCTAGAGGAGTCAAGGACTGAGACCAGAGTCTAGAGGAGTCAAGGACTGAGACCAGAGTCTAGAGGAGTCCAGGACTGAGACCAGAGTCTAGAGGAGTCAAGGACTGAGACCAGAATCTAGAGGAGTCAAGGACTGAGACCAGAGTCTAGAGGAGTCAAGGACTGAGACCAGAGTCTAGAGGAGTCAAGGACTGAGACCAGAGTCTAGAGGAGTCTAGGACTGAGACCAGAGTCTAGAGGAGTCTAGGACTGAGACCAGAGTCTAGAGGAGTCTAGGACTGAGACCAGAGTCTAGAGGAGTCTAGGACTGAGACCAGAGCCTAGAGGAGTCCAGGACTGAGACCAGAGTCTAGAGGAGTCTAGGACTGAGACCAGAGTCTAGAGGAGTCTAGGACTGAGACCAGAATCTAGAGGAGTCTAGGACTGAGACCAGAGTCTAGAGGAGTCTAGGACTGAGACCAGAGTCTAGAGGAGTCCAGGACTGAGACCAGAGCCTAGAGGAGTCTAGGACTGAGACCAGAGTCTAGAGGAGTCTAGGACTGAGACCAGAGTCTAGAGGAGTCTAGGACTGAGACCAGAGTCTAGAGGAGTCTAGGACTGAGACCAGAGTCTAGAGGAGTCTAGGACTGAGACCAGAGTCTAGAGGAGTCCAGGACTGAGACCAGAGTCTAGAGAAGTCCAGGACAGAGACCAGTGTCTAGAGGAGTCTAGGACTGACTACAGAGTCTAGAGAAGTCCAGGACAGAGACCAATGTCTAGAGTAGTCCAGGACTGAGACCAGAGTCAAGAGGAGTTTAGGACTGAGACCAGAATCTAGAGGAGTCTAGGACTGAGACCAGAGTCTAGAAGAGTCTAGGACTGAGACCAGAGTCTAGAGGAGTCTAGGACTGAGACCAGAATCTAGAGGAGTCTAGGACTGAGACCAGAGTCTAGAGGAGTCTAGGACTGAGACCAGAGTCTAGAGGAGTCTAGGACTGAGACCAGAGTCTAGAGGAGTCTAGGACTGAGACCAGAGTCTAGAGGAGTCTAGGACTGAGACCAGAGTCTAGAGGAGTCCAGGACTGAGACCAGAGTCTAGAGGAGTCTAGGACTGAGACCAGAGTCTAGAGGAGTCTAGGACTGAGACCAGAATCTAGAGGAGTCTAGGACTGAGACCAGAGTCTAGAGGAGTCTAGGACTGAGACCAGAGTCTAGAGGAGTCTAGGACTGAGACCAGAATCTAGAGGAGTCTAGGACTGAGACCAGAATCTAGAGGAGTCTAGGACTGAGACCAGAGTCAAGAGGAGTCTAGGACTGAGACCAGAGTCTAGAGGAGTCCAGGACTGAGACCAGAATCTAGAGGAGTCTAGGACTGAGACCAGAGTCTAGAGGAGTCTAGGACTGAGACCAGAGTCTAGAGGAGTCTAGGACTGAGACCAGAGTCTAGAGGAGTCTAGGACTGAGACCAGAGTCTAGAGGAGTCCAGGACTGAGACCAGAGTCTAGAGGAGTCCAGGACTGAGACCAGAGTCTAGAGGAGTCTAGGACTGAGACCAGAGTCTAGAGGAGTCTAGGACTGAGACCAGAGTCTAGAGGAGTCTAGGACTGAGACCAGAGTCTAGAGGAGTCCAGGACTGAGACCAGAGTCTAGAGGAGTCTAGGACTGAGACCAGAGTCTAGAGGAGTCTAGGACTGAGACCAGAGTCTAGAGGAGTCCAGGACTGAGACTAGTGTCTAGCAGAGTCCAGGACTGAGACCAGAGTCTAGAGGAGTCTACACCGCAGACCAGAGTCTAAAGAGACCAGGATTGAGACCAGAGTCAAGAGGAGTCCAGGACTGAGACCAGTTTCAAGAGGAGTCTAGGACTGAGAACAGATCTAGAGAAGTCCAGGACAGAGACCAGTGTCTAGAGGAGTCTACACCTGAGACCAGAGTCTAGAGGAGTCCAGGACAGAGACCAATATCTAGAGGAGTCTAGGACTGAGACCAGAGTCTAGAGGAGTCTAGGATTGAGACTAGTGTCTAGAGGAGTCTAGGACTGAGACCAGAGGCTAGAGGAGTCCAGGACTATAAGTCTACTCCAGTTAAAGGACTGGACTGTAAGTCTACTCCAGTTAAAGGACTGGACTATAAGTCTACTCCAGTTAAAGGACTGGACTATAAGTCTACTCCAGTTACAGGACTGGACTATAAATCTACTCCAGTTAAAGGACTGGACTTTAGATCTACTCCAGTTAAAGGACTGGACTATAAGTCTACTCCAGTTAAAGGACTGGACTATAATTCTACTCCAGTTAAAGGACTGGACTATAAATCTACTCCAGTTAAAGGACTGGACTATAAGTCTACTCCAGTTAAAGGACTGGACTATAAGTCTACTCCAGTTAAAGGACTGGACTATAATTCTACTCCAGTTAAAGGACTGGACTATAATTCTACTCCAGTTAAAGGACTGGACTATAAATCTACTCCAGTTAAAGGACTGGACTATAAGTCTACTCCAGTTAAAGGACTGGACTATAAGTCTACTCCAGTTAAAGGACTGGACTATAAGTCTACTCCAGTTAAAGGACTGGACTATAAGTCTACTCCAGTTAAAGGACTGGACTTTAGATCTACTCCAGTTAAAGGACTGGACTATAAGTCTACTCCAGTTAAAGGACTGGACTATAAGTCTACTCCAGTTACAGGACTGGACTATAAATCTACTCCAGTTAAAGGACTGGACTTTAGATCTACTCCAGTTAAAGGACTGGACTATAAGTCTACTCCAGTTAAAGGACTGGACTATAAGTCTACTCCAGTTAAAGGACTGGACTATAAATCTACTCCAGTTACAGGACTGGTCTATAAATCTACTCCAGTTAAAGGACTGGACTATAAATCTTCTCCAGTTACAGGACTGGTCTATAAGTCTACTCCAGTTAAAGGACTGGACTATAAATCTTCTCCAGTTACAGGACTGGTCTATAAATCTACTCCAGTTAAAGGACTGGACTATAAATCTACTCCAGTTACAGGACTGGTCTATAAATCTACTCCAGTTAAAGGACTGGACTATAAGTCTACTCCAGTTAAAGGACTGGACTATAAGTCTACTCCAGTTAAAGGACTGGACTATAAGTCTACTCCAGTTAAAGGACTGGACTATAAGTCTACTCCAGTTAAAGGACTGGACTATAAGTCTACTCCAGTTAAAGGACTGGTCTATAAATCTACTCCAGTTAAAGGACTGGACTATAAGTCTACTCCAGTTAAAGGACTGGACTATAAGTCTACTCCAGTTAAAGGACTGGACTATAAGTCTACTCCAGTTACAGGACTGGTCTATAAATCTACTCCAGTTAAAGGACTGGACTATAAGTCTACTCCAGTTAAAGGACTGGACTATAAGTCTACTCCAGTTAAAGGACTGGACTATAAATCTACTCCAGTTAAAGGACTGGACTTTAGATCTACTCCAGTTAAAGGACTGGACTATAAGTCTACTCCAGTTAAAGGACTGGACTATAAGTCTACTCTAGTTAAAGGACTGGACTATAAATCTACTCCAGTTACAGGACTGGACTATAAGTCTACTCCAGTTAAAGGACTGGACTATAAGTCTACTCCAGTTAAAGGACTGGACTATAAATCTACTCCAGTTACAGGACTGGACTATAAATCTACTCCAGTTAAAGGACTGGACTATAAGTCTACTCCAGTTAAAGGACTGGACTATAATTCTACTCCAGTTAAAGGACTGTACTATAAGTCTACTCCAGTTAAAGGACTGGACTATAATTCTACTCCAGTTAAAGGACTGGACTATAAGTCTACTCCAGTTAAAGGACTGGACTATAATTCTACTCCAGTTAAAGGACTGGACTATAAGTCTACTCCAGTTAAAGGACTGGACTATAATTCTACTCCAGTTAAAGGACTGGACTATAAGTCTACTCCAGTTAAAGGACTGGACTATAAGTCTACTCCAGTTAAAGGACTGGACTATAATTCTACTCCAGTTAAAGGACTGGACTATAAGTCTACTCCAGTTAAAGGACTGGACTATAATTCTACTCCAGTTAAAGGACTGGACTATAAGTCTACTCCAGTTAAAGGACTGGACTATAATTCTACTCCAGTTAAAGGACTGGACTATAATTCTACTCCAGTTAAAGGACTGGACTATAAGTCTACTCCAGTTAAAGGACTGGACTATAATTCTACTCCAGTTAAAGGACTGGACTATAAGTCTACTCCAGTTAAAGGACTGGACTATAATTCTACTCCAGTTAAAGGACTGGACTATAAGTCTACTCCAGTTAAAGGACTGGACTATAAGTCTACTCCAGTTAAAGGACTGGACTATAAGTCTACTCCAGTTAAAGGACTGGACTTTAGATCTACTCCAGTTAAAGGACTGGACTATAAGTCTACTCCAGTTAAAGGACTGGACTATAATTCTACTCCAGTTAAAGGACTGGACTATAAGTCTACTCCAGTTACAGGACTGGACTATAATTCTACTCCAGTTAAAGGACTGGACTATAATTCTACTCCAGTTAAAGGACTGGACTATAATTCTACTCCAGTTAAAGGACTGGACTATAAGTCTACTCCAGTTAAAGGACTGGACTATAAGTCTACTCCAGTTAAAGGACTGGACTATAAGTCTACTCCAGTTAAAGGACTGGACTTTAGATCTACTCCAGTTAAAGGACTGGACTATAAGTCTACTCCAGTTAAAGGACTGGACTATAATTCTACTCCAGTTAAAGGACTGGACTATAAGTCTACTCCAGTTAAAGGACTGGACTATAAGTCTACTCCAGTTAAAGGACTGGACTATAAGTCTACTCCAGTTACAGGACTGGACTATAAATCTACTCCAGTTAAAGGACTGGACTTTAGATCTACTCCAGTTAAAGGACTGGACTATAAGTCTACTCCAGTTAAAGGACTGGACTATAAGTCTACTCCAGTTAAAGGACTGGACTATAAATCTACTCCAGTTACAGGACTGGTCTATAAATCTACTCCAGTTAAAGGACTGGACTATAAATCTTCTCCAGTTACAGGACTGGTCTATAAGTCTACTCCAGTTAAAGGACTGGACTATAAGTCTACTCCAGTTAAAGGACTGGACTATAAGTCTACTCCAGTTAAAGGACTGGACTTTAGATCTACTCCAGTTAAAGGACTGGACTATAAGTCTACTCCAGTTAAAGGACTGGACTATAATTCTACTCCAGTTAAAGGACTGGACTATAAGTCTACTCCAGTTACAGGACTGGACTATAATTCTACTCCAGTTAAAGGACTGGACTATAATTCTACTCCAGTTAAAGGACTGGACTATAATTCTACTCCAGTTAAAGGACTGGACTATAAGTCTACTCCAGTTAAAGGACTGGACTATAAGTCTACTCCAGTTAAAGGACTGGACTATAAGTCTACTCCAGTTAAAGGACTGGACTATAGGTCTACTCCAGTTAAAGGACTGGACTTTAGATCTACTCCAGTTAAAGGACTGGACTATAAGTCTACTCCAGTTAAAGGACTGGACTATAATTCTACTCCAGTTAAAGGACTGGACTATAAGTCTACTCCAGTTAAAGGACTGGACTATAAGTCTACTCCAGTTAAAGGACTGGACTATAAGTCTACTCCAGTTACAGGACTGGACTATAAATCTACTCCAGTTAAAGGACTGGACTTTAGATCTACTCCAGTTACAGGACTGGACTATAAGTCTACTCCAGTTAAAGGACTGGACTATAAGTCTACTCCAGTTAAAGGACTGGACTATAAATCTACTCCAGTTACAGGACTGGTCTATAAATCTACTCCAGTTAAAGGACTGGACTATAAATCTTCTCCAGTTACAGGACTGGTCTATAAGTCTACTCCAGTTAAAGGACTGGACTATAAATCTTCTCCAGTTACAGGACTGGTCTATAAATCTACTCCAGTTAAAGGACTGGACTATAAATCTACTCCAGTTACAGGACTGGTCTATAAATCTACTCCAGTTAAAGGACTGGACTATAAGTCTACTCCAGTTAAAGGACTGGACTATAAGTCTACTCCAGTTAAAGGACTGGACTATAAGTCTACTCCAGTTAAAGGACTGGACTATAAGTCTACTCCAGTTAAAGGACTGGACTATAAGTCTACTCCAGTTAAAGGACTGGTCTATAAATCTACTCCAGTTAAAGGACTGGACTATAAGTCTACTCCAGTTAAAGGACTGGACTATAAGTCTACTCCAGTTAAAGGACTGGACTATAAGTCTACTCCAGTTAAAGGACTGGACTATAAGTCTACTCCAGTTACAGGACTGGTCTATAAATCTACTCCAGTTAAAGGACTGGACTATAAGTCTACTCCAGTTAAAGGACTGGACTATAAGTCTACTCCAGTTAAAGGACTGGACTGTAAGTCTACTCCAGTTAAAGGACTGGACTATAAGTCTACTCCAGTTAAAGGACTGGACTATAAGTCTACTCCAGTTACAGGACTGGACTATAAATCTACTCCAGTTAAAGGACTGGACTATAAATCTACTCCAGTTAAAGGACTGGACTTTAGATCTACTCCAGTTAAAGGACTGGACTATAAGTCTACTCCAGTTAAAGGACTGGACTATAAGTCTACTCTAGTTAAAGGACTGGACTATAAATCTACTCCAGTTACAGGACTGGACTATAAGTCTACTCCAGTTAAAGGACTGGACTATAAGTCTACTCCAGTTAAAGGACTGGACTATAAATCTACTCCAGTTACAGGACTGGACTATAAATCTACTCCAGTTAAAGGACTGGACTATAAGTCTACTCCAGTTAAAGGACTGGACTATAAATCTACTCCAGTTACAGGACTGGACTTTAGATCTACTCCAGTTAAAGGACTGTACTATAAGTCTACTCCAGTTAAAGGACTGGACTTTAGATCTACTCCAGTTAAAGGACTGGACTATAAGTCTACTCCAGTTAAAGGACTGGACTATAAGTCTACTCCAGTTAAAGGACTGGACTATAATTCTACTCCAGTTAAAGGACTGGACTATAAGTCTACTCCAGTTAAAGGACTGGACTATAAGTCTACTCCAGTTAAAGGACTGGACTATAAGTCTACTCCAGTTACAGGACTGGACTATAAATCTACTCCAGTTACAGGACTGGACTGTAAGTCTACTCCAGTTAAAGGACTGGACTATAAGTCTACTCCAGTTAAAGGACTGGACTATAAGTCTACTCCAGTTAAAGGACTGGACTATAAGTCTACTCCAGTTAAAGGACTGGACTATAAGTCTACTCCAGTTAAAGGACTGGACTATAAGTCTACTCCAGTTAAAGGACTGGACTATAAATCTACTCCAGTTAAAGGACTGGACTATAAGTCTACTCCAGTTAAAGGACTGGACTATAAGTCTACTCCAGTTAAAGGACTGGACTATAAGTCTACTCCAGTTACAGGACTGGACTATAAATCTACTCCAGTTACAGGACTGGACTATAAGTCTACTCCAGTTAAAGGACTGGACTATAAATCTACTCCAGTTACAGGACTGGACTGTAAGTCTACTCCAGTTAAAGGACTGGACTATAAATCTACTCCAGTTACAGGACTGGACTGTAAGTCTACTCCAGTTAAAGGACTGGACTATAAGTCTACTCCAGTTAAAGGACTGGACTATAAATCTACTCCAGTTAAAGGACTGGACTATAAGTCTACTCCAGTTAAAGGACTGGACTATAAATCTACTTTGTGAATAATTTTTTTCTTACCAAGGGAAAATTCTGAGAAAAATCTTAGAATTTGTGGAATTCTAAGATTTTTTTAACAATGATATCACGAAGAGCTACTTTTAGCCTTAGGATGCTTTGTGAGTATGGACCCCGGTCTATAAATCTACTCCAGTTAAAGGACTGGTCTATACTGGTCCTTTAACTGGCATCCATTTCAACCACTTCTTGATCATGGGAAAACCTCCCGGCTCACTGTACCAACATCTAAAATTCTCCCTTCAAACCACGTCAGAGGAACTGATGTGTAGTTGCAGTACTAGTGCATGATTGTGTGAATCCCTACAACACACCAGTGAGCCTTGAGACACCATTATAGAAACCACTACTCCAGACCATGACTTCTAATAGCTCGTCTTTTTCTTCCACACAGCAATGTCTGTTAGTGTTTCACTTCCTGATACGGTCCACGCTGAACTCCATTTAAAGGCTCTCTTCATTCATACTCTCAGAAACAGGTTCATATTTAGCCCAAGCAGCAACCTCCACTCCTGAAAAATGAAGCCAATGTGGAAGTGCAAAAAATTGCTATTCCACGGGTGTCCACTAGAGGCTGGCTGCAGGAACACCGGAAGTCTTGTCTGGACACACGTTAAACAGCCGGTTTTTACACTAGAAATAAACTGGTTTACAGCCTGGTTCTAAAAACCAAACGTGTCTTATTAGCTAGAGTCTTATTGTGCTCCCACTGTACGGGGGGGATTTTTTTTTACCATGATCGTTTGGATTAAATTTAGGATGAAAGCGGTGCGTCTCATATGATTGACAGATAGCAGAGGCTCCATTTCTGTCAACCAGAATGCTAGCTAGCAGGATGACAGGAAGTCGCGCTCAGTGGGTGGGCCGTTGGGTTGATCCAAAGTTCGGTTGAGACCGCGATTTCAATATGGAAGCCTCCACGAATTAGCTTCAAGAGTCGTTTTAGCCCGCCTATTGAAGGCAGATGACTGACTTCTCACGGGGTTGGTCCAATTCTTTCAACAGTCTATGATTTAGCCTAGCATTAAAACCTACCTGTTTAACCCATTCCAACTCACTCTCTCTAAAACTCAGAACATTTAAGGCTTTAGATGTTAAAACCATCAGAGGAAAGGATGAACATCCATCTTTGACTTTTTAAAGCATTTATTGTCGGGAGATTCAGGAAGTAGAGGACGAGGATCAATAAGAGCTTTATTATCTCCGTATATATATTTTACAAACAGAAACACAAATGTTCATGGATCTCAACAGCACGGCTCTGAAGGTGTGAAGAGCTGGAGGCGATGAAGAGATGAGTTCACCTGTTTATCTGCAGACAAGAGAAAAAACATAGGGTCAAAACAGGGACATAAAAAAACATCAGAAATAACAGGCTAGACACCAGACACAAGAAGTAAATATAAAAGAGTACACTAGAAGGACCCTAACAGAAGGATTCTACCTAAAGGACCCTAACAGGAGGGTTCTACCTAAAGGACCCTAACAGAAGGATTCCAGCCCAAGAACCCTAACAGGAGGGTTCTACCTAAAGGACCCTAACAGAAGGATTCCAGCCCAAGGACCCTAACAGGAGGGTTCTACCTAAAGGACCCTAACAGAAGGATTCCAGCCCAAGGACCCTAACAGGAGGGTTCTACCTAAAGGACCCTAACAGGAGGATTCTACCTAAAGGACCCTAACAGGAGGATTCTACCTAAAGGACCCTAACAGAAGGATTCCAGCCCAAGGACCCTAACAGGAGGGTTCTACCTAAAGGACCCTAACAGGAGGATTCTACCTAAAGGACCCTAACAGGAGGATTCTACCTAAAGGACCCTAACAGAAGGATTCCAGCCCAAGGACCCTAACAGGAGGGTTCTACCTAAAGGACCCTAACAGGAGGATTCTACCTAAAGGACCCTAACAGGAGGATTCTACCTAAAGGACCCTAACAGAAGGATTCTACCTGAAGGATTCTAGCTGAAGGACCCTTACAGAATGATGCTAGCTGAAGGACCCTTACAGAAGGATGCTAGCTGAAGGACCCTTACAGAAGGATGCTAGCTGAAGGACCCTAACAGAAGGAATCCAGCCCAAGGACCCTAACAGAAGGGTTCTACCTACAGGACCCTAACAGGAGGATTCTACCTGAAGGATTCTAGCTGAAGGACCCTTACAGAAGGAATCCAGCCCAAGGACCCTAACAGAAGGGTTCTACCTAAAGGACCCTAACAGGAGGATTCTACCTAAAGGACCCTAACAGGAGGATTCTACCTGAAGGACCCTAACAGAAGGATTCTACCTGAAGGATTCTAGCTGAAGGACCCTTACAGAATGATGCTAGCTGAAGGACCCTTACAGAAGGATGCTAGCTGAAAGACCCTTACAGAAGGATGCTAGCTGAAGGACCCTAACAGAAGGAATCCAGCCCAAGGACCCTAACAGAAGGGTTCTACCTACAGGACCCTAACAGGAGGATTCTACCTGAAGGATTCTAGCTGAAGGACCCTTACAGAAGGATCCTAGCTGAAGGACCCTAACAGAAGGATGCTAGCTGAAGGACCCTAACAGAAGGATGCTAGCTGAAGGACCCTAACAGAAGGAATCCAGCCCAAGGACCCTAACAGAAGGATTCTACCTACAGGACCCTAACAGGAGGATTCTACCTGAAGGATTCTAGCTGAAGGACCCTTACAGAAGGATCCTAGCTGAAGGACCCTAACAGAAGGATGCTAGCTGAAGGACCCTAACAGAAGGATGCTAGCTGAAGGACCCTAACAGAAGGAATCCAGCCCAAGGACCCTAACAGAAGGATTCTACCTACAGGACCCTAACAGGAGGATTCTACCTGAAGGATTCTAGCTGAAGGACCCTTACAGAAGGATCCTAGCTGAAGGACCCTTACAGAAGGATGCTAGCTGAAGGACCCTAACAGAAGGATGCTACCTGAAGGACCCTTGCAGAGGATTATTGTAGAAATAAAGGGGATTGTTGATCCTACCAGAAGAACCCTAACCCAACAGTTCTGTTGGCTTTACCTCCTCTGTTAAAACAACCATCAGTTCCTGAGATGAGCAGAGGAAGAATGGAGTCAGAGGGAATTAGTGAGGATAAATTTGAGTTTTGAGTTAAAACAAAGACATGCACTGCTAGAAGAGGTGTCAGAGCATAGTAGGGAGGATTTTCAGAATGTAGCAGTCAGAGGAGAAGAGGAGAGTGGCCATGTAGAGACTTACAGAGCAGCGGCTCCAGAGATGATCTCAATGAGCTCCTTGGTGATGACGGCCTGTCTGGTACGGTTGAAGGTCAGGGTCAGCTTGTCAATCATCTCAGCTGGAGGAGGACAGAAAAACAGTCCATTATCTAAACTAGGTACTCCTTAGACTTCAAACTTCTGAAGGAGAATCAGACCACAGGGACACGTTCAGGATCTCTCAGACAGAGGTCGCGTTAACCGATTATTCTCTGTCTTTGTGAAGGTTGTCCGTCATTTTGACGGATTAGAATCCCTGAGAGCGATCCAGTCTATCACTTTCATTGTCACACAGCCATTTATTAATCACATATAGCACCTGCAGTAGACTCCCTGTCCAGTTGGTGGCGAGCGTGCATAATTAATTAGATATTGTGTTGTCTTGTGTATGATCTCACGTGCGTCATGTCATCTGACATGCTGGCTTGCCTTATTCTTTTAATGTTGGCATCGGTTGACACTGCTACCGGCCTATGAAATGTCGAAGCAGCTGAGTGTGCAAAGTTTTTTTTTAGTAAGTCCAATATTTTGAATAGCAAGAGACGTGGCAAAAAACGAGGGACTGCTGCAGTGGAGGAGGCTGAAGTAGCACATAATAATGATGAAGATGATCAGCCAGCAACAACAGAAGCTACGGGACAAATGAGCAGCTGCCGGGAGGCGGCAAAGAGGGAATATCATGTTCAGTGGGAGGAGGAATTCCTTTGACTGAGGCGGGAAGGTGGAAAAATGTTCTGCAGAAAAGCTAACATGAGTAACGGATTTACTCAAGGGTGCAAGACTATGCAGAAATCTGCGCTAAATGATCATAAAAGTAGCCTTATCCACATTGAAGCATCCAGGATTGTCAGCCATAGTACTGAAATGGAAAAGCACGTACAGAAGTCACGGGTTGCATGTAACGAGGCATTAAAAAGGCAACTTAAAGTTGTGCTGCACATGGCAAACACAAATACTCCGAGCCACCTGTACCCCGACTTAATAAACCTCTTACAGTCTGTCGGATGCCCAAACCTTAACTCTGCACACACATACACCCATCATGACACTGTCAGCCAGATGGAAACAGCCATTGCTATGACAATAACCGATGCTATCAACGACCGCATCGCCAACAGCAGGTTCCTGGGAGTAATAGTAGACGAAACTACTAATATCACAGTGGAGAAGATGCTGATAATAAACCGACACTTCAGCAGGACGGGCTGTCTGAGACTGTATTCATATGATACCCAGTGGCACTGCTGAATGCATCACAGTAAAAATAAAGAATGTGTTAACGAGCCACGGTGTGGCAGTGGCTCGGGTCATTAGACTGGGAAGTGATGGAGGGCCGAAAGGCTGGAGTTGCACAGCAATTACATCAGAATGATTGCCCCTTCCTCGTAAATATTCACTGTGGTGCCCACAGAACTGCACTGGCTGCCCGCGATGCCTCTGGAACAGCGTGTGAAATTAGTGCGTATGTGACCACTATCAACATTTACATATACCACAAGAACTCACCTGTTCGAACACACAGACTCAAAGAACTCCAAAAAGAAATAGAGGAACGCTGAGCCTGAAGCAACCATTGGCTACGCACTGGCTGTTGCTGGAGAGGGCAGTTAAGGGTGTACGTGCCAACTGGGTAGCTCTGGTGCTGGAGCTGGAGGAGGAGGAAGCTTCAAAACACTGCCCAGTTGCCAAGGGTTTGAGGAGGAACATCCAAACATACAGGTCGTTTTCACCGAGCGGTCCGGCTCAGTTCGGTGCAGAACGGCACGCTTTTTTTTTGGCGTTTCCATGGAGAAAGGGTACCAAAAAACCGACCCGTACCGTCCCACTTTTTGGCACCCTTCCGTAGGGGTGCCAATCTTACCTAACTGTACCAAAAAGGTGGAGCTGCACACAACAGTAGGGGCTGCACTGACGTCACGTCAGCGTGTGACTCAGCTGCTCACCTCCAGGCTTCAAACAAGGAAGTCTGCGCTGTGAGAAGTGGGCGAAAAAGGGGGGAAAAACAGACTAATATCTGCCTAAATGGAAAATATTTGGACTCGATGGAGATCCAGACTGTTTCCTAGTCTATGCATACTGGTATCTGGCCACAAATCCAGTTTCCTGACGTTTATCTGGATGATTTTAAGAACACAAAGCAGAGCCTGAAGGCTCACATCAGCCTGATCCATCTGCGATGGATGAGAAACTAAACTAATGTATAAGTTTTGTGAATACGAAGCCTTAGAACAGTTCATTCTCATTTGTAACTAGTTATTAATCTACGTCTTACGTTAGGTAACCTGTGAAAACATCGCTCTGTGGTTGTTGAACGTGTTTGTAAAACTTCAGGCTGCAGACTATTTTAAAACCAGATCAGCGCACCCAGGATTTCTGACTTAATCTAGCTTGATTTTAACACCAGCTGAACTTTAACTTTATTTTCAATGCGGTGAATTCTCACAGTACAGCTCTAAACTTTCATATTGTGTGGTATAAACTGTTCTAGACTAGATATATTCACATATTAATGATACGACTCAGACCGTCTCTGTACACGTATTCATCAGCTGAGGATCTGGACTGACAGCGGTTAACATCATTAACTTAGTTATTTTTTTAACAGCACTTTCAGCTGGAATAAAGCTGTTTACTGCTTATTCCTACTGATTTCTGTCACTCATCCTTTCTAGAACTCTGCAGCAGGAACAGCTGACTCGCGCCGTCTGTGACTTCACATGCACTCTTTTACAGCCCCGCCCACCCAAGTGAGAGCGCGGGTGTCTGTGGAAACGCAAACTGTTTTGGGGTTTAGCGTACCAAACCATACCAAACCGAACTGAATCAAACCGGACCCCCTGATGGAAACACGGCTATACATGTTCCCTGCCTTGTCTCATCTACTTACTGACATCTTGTCTGTAGCGAACCGAATGAACTTAACTTTTCAAAAAGAAGACTTACACATTTCCTCCATCCAGCCTGTCCTAAACATGACCCTCGCTAGTCTACAGGACTTGATGAATGAACCAGGTAACTAGTGTTACCTAACTAGTGTTAGATTGGCAAGTTCTGTGGCATCACGCTCACACAGGCTGACACGCAGACCTTTTCCACTTTGGGCACTGAGTACATCGCAGGGTAGATCAAATCTCTAGAAAAGAGATTTCCCCTTTAGCACCTGGGCATTATCACAGACATCGACTTTTTTTCAATTTAGTTAAAAAAGCGTGTTCTTCTTGCTGCGAGAGCGAAAGCATATTCTTTGCTTTACAAAGCTATTGACAGCAGGGTCAATATTCATTTTTTTCCTCTCTGCCCATATCAATAAATAAGCAATAAAATTGTCATGCATAATAAATGTTACAAGTTGGAATTGAGTTGCTTTTGTGATGACATAATAAAATTAATAATTAATAGGTCTCATTGTTGTTTTTTTTAATTGACGGATCGTTTTTCGTTATGATGGAATTTTTACGACCCTAGCAGAATGTCTAGCGCGACCTCTGGTCTCAGAGTTAAAACTGGTGAAGACTGGACCCTGGGGGTTTCCATCAAAGCTAGCGAAGGCTGAGCTTTCTCACCTGGCCTGACTTGAACCAGCTACAACTTCTACTTAAGCCTCAACTCATTCCACACACGCGACTCAGCTGCGTCTGGGCACAGCTCACTCCGGTCTGGCTTCAACAATCAGCATGTGTGCTGATTACGAAGCCCAAATCAATGAAAGAGGATGATAAATGTGAAAAAACGTGAGCAGAGTATTTTTCAGGGCCCGAACAACGCATAAATATGAGGGAGGCTCACAGGCGTTCTTGCTGGCGCTGTCCATGGCGGTCATCCTGGCGCTCTGCTCACTGGTGGAAGACTCCCTCAGGGCCAGGTAGATGATGTTGACCAGAGCGAACTCCTGGTAGTTCCTCAGGACATCTGCATCAATGTCATCGTAGACTCCCATGCTCTCTGTAAGACAAACGGAGGATTAGAGTCTCTGAGGGTCAGACGGCTGAACGTCAACAACCATGTCAGACCAAAGATCAGCAACACTGCTGTTTTAGGACGCTGCAGCGGTGTGAACTGGGCCGTTACAGCTCCAATCAGACTACGTGAACATAAGAACATATACTAAACACTGTGCCTGTCACCAAGAATAGCAGTGTTCCAGGAAGTTTCTCTAAACCAGCACTCTGCTCCAGAATAACCAGGAGAAATGACCTTAGACTCAGCGTTAATCTCAGCGTTTCCTGGTGAAGGATGGCTCCATAGTCTGCATCCTCTCATTTTTAACAAAAGCAGAATGTCACCAAGTATCTCTTTGTCACTGCCCTCATTTAAATCAACCAATAACCAGTTATAAATGGCTACAACACAGGCAGAAACAGGAAGTGGACCCTGACAGGGTCATGGCTGAGGAACCATACATGGCCCTCCTGGCAGCAGCACCTTTAGGACAGGTCAGTCTTTGGCTGACACCTTAAAACCAAACCGTACCTGCGTTAGCCACCGTGTCTATGGAGTACAGCGGCTTCTGGTCCGTCTTGTAGGAGATCACAGACCTGCAGCAGAAACAGATTTATGTTAGTCATCAGGAACCACCAGACCTGTCTAAATGAGACCCCATCAAATATAGGGCCATATCCCTTTAAACCGGTCTTTATGAGCTTCAATATACACTATATGGACAAAAGTATTCAGCCACCTGACCATCACACCAACAGGACTGTAAGACTGTGTCCAGATCCATGGACTGTAAGCTGGAGTTTCAGCTCTAACAGCCTCCTCTCTTCTCTGGAGTGTTTCTGTGAGAATGTGTGTCCGTTCATCCTGTAGAGCATTTCTGAGGTCAGGCTCTGATGTTGGACCAGAAGGCCTGGACCACAATCTCTGTTCCAGTTCATCCCAAAGGTGCTGGATGGGGTCCGGGCTCCGTGCTGGTCCAACTCATCCAACCACATGTTTATAGTCCTTTGTGCTCTGGGGCACAGTCATGTTGCAAAGTAGGGCTGGACAATTAATCTAAAATTAGATTAAATTACTATATGGCCAGCTGCAATTTTCAAATTGCAGAGGGTGCTATATTTCTTTGACCTGAAATATGACTCAAAATACCAGTTTTAAACTATTTTTTGCAGCAGAGATGCTATGCGTGATATATCATGCAATCATTCAGGGGCCGTTTTTTTTAGAATAGTCTGCAGAAAATCCTATCCTCAAAGGTTAAAGGAACTGTTTGGAGAAACTCTCTAATCACTAATGTGCTGTTGCCCTGGAAAAAAACTTACAAAAATATTCAACAGTACTCACCCTGTTCATCTGATACAGACATTGACAGATAATCCAGAGCTTTCTTCACAGGGATCAGGATCAAATTTTTAGGGCTGTAGTCAACCAAAGAAAAACTTGGTTGACCAAAATCGCACCCAGACATCGCCTTTAATCGACTGGTCGTTCAGGTAAAAAAATTTCATTCATTATATAAAGTTACTTGTTGGGGACTAATTCAATCCATCCAGGCTCCTCGCTGCACCTGCTTGGTACTCTACATGATCCTAAAATGAACATAACAAGCCTTCGGAAGCATTAATACATCTTTTCGGCTCATCCCGTCTGACTATATAATATAATTAATGGAGAGACGATCAGCACGCACCTGCCTCTGATCTCCGTGATCCCGGCGCGGTAACTAATAACCTCAGATCATCGTTTTTCATTCGTTTATAACGATAACTAATAACCTCAGATCATCGTTTTTCATTCATTTATAACGGTAACTAATAACCTCAGATCATCGTTTTTCATTCGTTTAGAACGGTAACTAATAACCTCAGATCATCTTTTTTCATTAGTTTATAACGGTAACTAATAACCTCAGATCATCGTTTTTTATTCGTTTAGAATGGTAACTAATAACCTCAGATCATCGTTTTTCATTCGTTTAGAACGGTAACTAATAACCTCAGATCATCGTTCTATTTTCGTTTATAACGGTAACTAATAATCTCAGATCATCGTTTTTCATTCGTTTATAACGGTAACTAATAACCTCAGATCATCGTTTTTCATTCGTTTATAACGGTAACTAATAACCTCAGATCATCGTTTTTCATTCGTTTATAACGGTAACTAATAACCTCAGATCATCGTTTTATATTCGTTTATAACGGTAACTAATAACCTCAGATCATCGTTTTAAATTCGTTTAGAACGGTAACTAATAACCTCAGATCATCGTTTTTCATTCGTTTATAACGGTAACTAATAACCTCAGATCATTGTTCTATTTTCGTTTATAACGGTAACTAATAACCTCAGATCATCGTTTTATATTCGTTTATAACGGTAACTAATAACCTCAGATCATCGTTTTTCATTCGTTTATAACGGTAACTAATAACCTCAGATCATTGTTCTATTTTCGTTTATAACGGTAACTAATAACCTCAGATCATCGTTTTATATTCGTTTATAACGGTAACTAATAACCTCAGATCATCGCTTTATATTCGCTTTATAACGGTAACTAATAAACTCAGATCATCGTTTTTCATTCATTTATAACGGTAACTAATAACCTCAGATCATCGTTTTTCATTCGTTTATAACGGTAACTAATAACCTCAGATCATCGTTTTTCATTCGTTTATAACGGTAACTAATAACCTCAGATAATCGTTCTATTTTCGTTTATAACGGTAACTAATAACCTCAGATCATCGTTTTTCATTCGTTTATAACGGTAACTAATAACCTCAGATCATCGTTTTATATTCGTTTATAACGGTAACTAATAACCTCAGATCATCGTTCTATTTTCGTTTATAACGGTAACTAATAACCTCAGATCATCGTTTTTCATTCGTTTATAACGGTAACTAATAACCTCAGATCATCGTTTTATATTCGTTTATAACGGTAACTAATAACCTCAGATCATCGTTTTATATTCGTTTATAACGGTAACTAATAACCTCAGATCATCGTTTTATATTCGTTTATAACGGTAACTAATAACCTCAGATCATCGTTCTATTTTCGTTTATAACGGTAACTAATAATCTCAGATCATCGTTTTTCATTCGTTTATAACGGTAACTAATAACCTCAGATCATCGTTTTTCATTCGTTTATAACGGTAACTAATAACCTCAGATCATCGTTTTTCATTCGTTTATAACGGTAACTAATAACCTCAGATCATCGTTTTTCATTCATTTATAACGGTAACTAATAACCTCAGATCATCGTTTTTCATTCGTTTATAACGGTAACTAATAACCTCAGATCATCGTTTTTCATTCGTTTATAACGGTAACTAATAACCTCAGATCATCATTCTATTTTCATTTATAACGGTAACTAATAACCTCAGATCATCGTTTTTCATTCGTTTATAACGGTAACTAATAACCTCAGATCATCGTTTTTCATTCGTTTATAACGGTAACTAATAACCTCAGATCATCGTTTTTCATTCGTTTATAACGGTAACTAATAACCTCAGATCATCGTTCTATTTTCGTTTATAACGGTAACTAATAACCTCAGATCATCGTTTTTCATTCGTTTATAACGGTAACTAATAACCTCAGATCATCGTTTTTCATTCGTTTATAACGGTAACTAATAACCTCAGATCATCGTTCTATTTTCATTTATAACGGTAACTAATAACCTCAGATCATCGTTTTTCATTCGTTTATAACGGTAACTAATAACCTCAGATCATCGTTTTATATTCGTTTATAACGGTAACTAATAACCTCAGATCATCGTTTTATATTCGTTTATAACGGTAACTAATAACCTCAGATCATCGTTCTATTTTCATTTATAACGGTAACTAATAACCTCAGATCATCGTTTTTCATTCGTTTATAACGGTAACTAATAACCTCAGATCATCGTTTTTCATTCGTTTATAACGGTAACTAATAACCTCAGATCATCGTTCTATTTTCATTTATAACGGTAACTAATAACCTCAGATCATCGTTTTTCATTCGTTTATAACGGTAACTAATAACCTCAGATCATCGTTTTATATTCGTTTATAACGGTAACTAATAACCTCAGATCATCGTTCTATTTTCATTTATAACGGTAACTAATAACCTCAGATCATCGTTTTATATTCGTTTATAACGGTAACTAATAACCTCAGATCATCGTTTTATATTCGTTTATAACGGTAACTAATAACCTCAGATCATCGTTTTATATTCGTTTATAACGGTAACTAATAACCTCAGATCATCGTTTTTCATTCGTTTATAACGGTAACTAATAACCTCAGATCATCGTTTTTCATTCGTTTATAACGGTAACTAATAACCTCAGATCATCGTTTTATATTCGTTTATAACGGTAACTAATAACCTCAGATCATCGTTTTATATTCGTTTATAACGGTAACTAATAACCTCAGATCATCGTTCTATTTTCGTTTATAACGGTAACTAATAACCTCAGATCATCGTTTTTCATTCGTTTATAACGGTAACTAATAACCTCAGATCATCGTTTTTCATTCGTTTATAATGGTAACTAATAACCTCAGATCATCGTTCTATTTTCATTTATAACGGTAACTAATAACCTCAGATCATCGTTCTATTTTCATTTATAACGGTAACTAATAACCTCAGATCATCGTTCTATTTTCATTTATAACGGTAACTAATAACCTCAGATCATCGTTTTATTTTCGTTTATAACGGTAACTAATAACCTCAGATCATCGTTCTATTTTCGTTTATAACGGTAACTAATAACCTCAGATCATCGTTTTATATTCGGTTATAACGGTAACTAATAACCTCAGATCATCTTTTTTCATTCGTTTATAACGGTAACTAATAACCTCAGATCATCGTTTTTCATTCGTTTATAACGGTAACTAATAACAGGATCACTTGATCCAGCCCGCGCTGTGTCATTTACGAGCATAAAGCAGGCAGCATGCAGCATTTATTTACGGAGGTGAGAGGAAACAAGTTCGCTTGTTGGGACTTAATGACCAGCAGACATCGCCTTTTATCACCTCTCCTTTCTGTGTGGCTGTAAGAGAAGCCAAGGTGAACACTTTAAGGAGATCATATAACAACATTAAACTACGCAGCCTATTTGCCAACAGGTGAATTAAACTGACCGGGGGAGTTGATGCAGTGAGGGAGGGCAGAGCAGAGACACTCAGCAGCACCACTTCAATGCAAACAGCCTGCAACTTTGTTGATGTGTTGTTTCTGAGCATTAGTGCTGTAAAATATCAGAAAATATCCCACTCGGGTAGCTTTGTGTGCTTCTCTACCTGTAAATCCCAGAGCAGCATTGCTCCTGTTCCCAGCAGCACGTCTCTCTCAGCTGATCACACGCTTTTGGGGGGGGGGTTCACCGACCAGGGTGATCTTGGTCGACCTAAAGCTTTCCGATCAATTAATGAACCAATCGAATTGAAGCTGTCAGCCCTACAAATTTTATATACTGGCAAAAAGCAGGTATTGTCTGAATTTCTGATCTCTTTGGGAATGGAAGACTTAAAACATTGGAGTCACTGAAAGCCCAGTACCATATACCAGATAAAGACTTCTGCAAACATCTGCAGGTCAGACACTTTGTCTATAGAACAGTTCTTTGGAAGTTCCTAATGATTCACATGCGTTAGGTTCTTTCTTAACCTCAAACAGAAAAGACATTTCATATCCAGATTTTATTCTGAGATGTTGAACTTGAACCAAGCTAAGCTTGAAGGGCTGAAGACATCTTAGCGTAGCTTGCTTAAATGTGTAATAGATGATGATGCGTGGGAGGAGATGACTGCCCTCCAGAATTTCATGTGTACATATCTCCGCATATCTACAGTAAATATAACAGGAACATCACCAAACTGTCCTGAATGTAAATCTCACAAGGGTACCAGGTTTCTTTGTTTGTGGGAATGTGAGAAGGTCCAGATATTCTGGAGGGCAGTGCAGAAGTGACTACATCAATGTATCAGGTGTCAGTAAATCCACTTCTTTGTCTGCTTGGAAATACTCCTGTCTCTCTTAAGAAAAATGAGGAGGTGGTCCAGTCTTTCCTGTTGCTCGCAAGGAAAGCAATAATGGTGAAATGGATTATGTATGACCCTCCAACAGTCACCATGAGGAAGTCTCTGATCTCAGAGGTTGTTACCTTGGTAACGCTTGGACACTATGAAGGGAGGGCTCATGTTTTTCTGCAGAAATAGAAGAAGGAACCATGAGACTTGACTATAAGTTGGACCTTAATAAATGATAAAGCGGACGATTAGAGCATTTATGGACCTTGACCAATGGACATGAGAGCATCTGAACCCCACAATTTTGGTTACTTTGCAAG
>NC_054887.1:35485216-35567974 GCF_018320785.1 Cheilinus undulatus
CATTTTTAGACCAAAAACATTCCCATCATGACTTAATGACAGGTTCCAGGAAGTCTGGATGATAGTTTTTGTTTTAGAGATGAAATGACCATAAAAAAATAAAATATTCATGAACTGTTAAAAATGTGAATTTAGTCTGGTTCTCTTCAGGCCTACAAACAATGATTTTATTTCCAGAGGTAGTGGTAAAGACTACGATTAAACTAAGTCTTTGGTACTTTTCTGTCCATGAAACATTCATATAATAAATAAAGTAATAAATAAAGGTTTTCTCTGGCCCACAGCTGAAGGTGGACTAAAGTATTTTAGTCTGGTTCATAACGCTCCTGTGTTTTTAAATAAAGGTTTAGTTGTTTCCCTCCCTCTTTCCCTGATTCACGGGTTAACTTGTTTTCTAAATTGTTTTAATAAAAGGTGTTATATACCAGAATCATCATTTTTATCACACTGTCCTCTTTCCTTACCTCAGTCTAAGTCATAAGAGAAATTAACTTCAGATCGACCGGTTAGGGTTTTAATCTGAGCTGAAAATACGACAGGTTTTATTTAATTTGTTATTTAACCAGATAAAACCCATTGATGGAGATCTCTTTAACAAGGGTGACCTGGTCAGCAGCACACGTCATAAGAAAAATACAATTCAGAGACAGAATACAACATTAAGTTAAAATAAACAGTACTTCTGAAAGTGCATAGGTATTTGCAGATAGAGTGCTGTAAAATGACTTGCAGAAACAAAATTATAAACACAGGCACTGTTCCATGGTCTCACAATGTCTGTCATTTAAAGTGAAATGAATTCAGACAACTTCAGGTCAGTCTGGAGAGTATTCCATGCAGAGGGGGCAGCAAAACTGAACGCTTTTTCCCCAATCCAGTCCTGACACAAGGAACAAGCAGATGGACAGTGTTGCTAGAGCGCAAGGCACAGTGGCTTTCAGTTCTTTGAAGAAAAAGAGCACATAAATAAGGGGGAGCTAAGCTGAGAAGAGGCTTAAAAGGGGAGGTGGCCTCCCGAGCCATTAAAACATTTTTATTTCGACAAGGACATATAAGACTTCAGAAGAATAATGTTGATAATGTCCTTAATGAGCTGATTCCACAGCAATTATCAGCTGATTCAGCAGCAATTATCAGCTGATTCCACAGCAATTATCAGCTGATTCAGCAGCAATTATCAGCTGATTCCACAGCAATTATCAGCTGATTCCGCAGCAATTATCAGCTGATTCCGCAGCAATTATCAGCTGATTCCGCAGCAATTATCAGCTGATTCCGCAGCAATTATCAGCTGATTCCGCATCAATTATCAGCTGATTCCGCATCAATTATCAGCTGATTCTGCAACATTATCAGCTGATTCTGCAGCATTATCAGCTGATTCTGCAGCATTATCAGCTGATTCTGCAGCATTATCAGCTGATTCTGCAACATTATCAGCTGATTCTGCAGCATTATCAGCTGATTCTGCAGCATTATCAGCTGATTCTGCAGCAATTATCAGCTGATTCTGCAGCATTATCAGCTGATTCTGCAACATTATCAGCTGATTCTGCAGCATTATCAGCTGATTCTGCAGCAATTATCAGCTGATTCTGCAGCAATTATCAGCTGATTCTGCAGCATTATCAGCTGATTCTGCAACATTATCAGCTGATTCTGCAGCAAATATCAGCTGATTCTGCAGCAAATATCAGCTGATTCTGCATCAATTATCAGCTGATTCTGCATCAATTATCAGCTGATTCTGCAACATTATCAGCTGATTCTGTAGCAATTATCAGCTGATTCTGCAGCAATTATCAGCTGATTCTGCAGCAATTATCAGCTGATTCTGCATCAATTATCAGCTGATTCTGCATCAATTATCAGCTGATTCCGCAGCATTATCAGCTGATTCTGCAGCAATTATCAGCTGATTCTGCAGCAATTATCAGCTGATTCTGCATCAATTATCAGCTGATTCTGCAGCAATTATCAGCTGATTCTGCAGCAATTATCAGCTGATTCTGCATCAATTATCAGCTGATTCAGCAGCAATTATCAGCTGATTCTGCAGCAATTATCAGCTGATTCTGCATCAATTATCAGCTGATTCTGCATCAATTATCAGCTGATTCTGCATCAATTATCAGCTGATTCTGCATCAATTATCAGCTGATTCCGCAGCATTATCAGCTGATTCTGCAGCAATTATCAGCTGATTCTGCAGCATTATCAGCTGATTCTGCAGCAATTATCAGCTGACTCTGCAGCATTATCAGCTGATTCTGCAACATTATCAGCTGATTCTGCAGCATTATCAGCTGATTCTGCATCAATTATCAGCTGATTCTGCAGCATTATCAGCTGATTCTGCAGCATTATCAGCTGATTCTGCAGCAATTATCAGCTGATTCTGCAGCATTATCAGCTGATTCTGCAACATTATCAGCTGATTCTGCAGCATTATCAGCTGATTCTGCAGCAATTATCAGCTGATTCTGCAGCATTATCAGCTGATTCTGCAACATTATCAGCTGATTCTGCATCAATTATCAGCTGATTCTGCAGCAAATATCAGCTGATTCTGCATCAATTATCAGCTGATTCTGCATCAATTATCAGCTGATTCTGCAACATTATCAGCTGATTCTGTAGCAATTATCAGCTGATTCTGCAGCAATTATCAGCTGATTCTGCAGCAATTATCAGCTGATTCTGCATCAATTATCAGCTGATTCTGCATCAATTATCAGCTGATTCCGCAGCATTATCAGCTGATTCTGCAGCAATTATCAGCTGATTCTGCATCAATTATCAGCTGATTCTGCATCAATTATCAGCTGATTCTGCAGCAATTATCAGCTGATTCTGCAGCAATTATCAGCTGATTCTGCATCAATTATCAGCTGATTCTGCATCAATTATCAGCTGATTCTGCAGCAATTATCAGCTGATTCTGCATCAATTATCAGCTGATTCTGCATCAATTATCAGCTGATTCTGCATCAATTATCAGCTGATTCCGCAGCATTATCAGCTGATTCTGCAGCAATTATCAGCTGATTCTGCAGCATTATCAGCTGATTCTGCAGCAATTATCAGCTGACTCTGCAGCATTTTGTGCCAATATGCTTTGATGCATCCACATCTCAATCAAGCTGCTTTAGGCAGATGAATTTTACAGTGACTAAAGCAGCTCAAACATTAAACTTCAGAGACGTGTGGATATGTAAACCTGTGGGTTTAGCAGCTGAACTTTGATGAATGCATGGTTTCAGAGTTTTGATGAAATAATGCCTGATACCACAGTAAAGTGAAGTAGAACATGTAGTCCTTACTGTCCTTCAGGGTAGCCATGTTCCTGACCTGGACCCTGTAGAGACAGAGTTAGCATCAGTTAGCATCAGTTAGCACCAGCTCTAATCAGTGAGACATCGATAAATAATGCCAACATCGTTAGATTATAAAGAATGACGCATGCGCTGTGTTGATTTAACTCCAGGACTTCAACTATGACTCTAACTCTGCAGACACGCTAGCATGTGTTAGCATGTGTTAGCATGTGTTAGCATGTGTTAGCTCGGCTCTGACAGTTTAACTCTAGTTTAAGAGAAGTACAGTAGTTAAACTGATTAAACCAGAGTTATAACGTTGCACCAGTATAACCAGTCCTTTTGTAATCCAAGCCCTCTCTCTCTAAATCCCCGGATGTTAAATGTCAAACTAGTTAGCATTAGCATTCTCCGCTGTCATTCATTACCGTTAGCCTGTTAGCATGTCCTTCAGTGATTCCAGCCTCTACAGAAGAATAACCTCTGATTTATTAAACTCACAGATATAAAACATGTTAGTTAGTTAAATACTGACACAGGGAACCCCCGTAAACCCTCCAAATCTCTGAATCTTTACCATTGTGGAGAGAAAACCAGCGCGCTGCTCCGAGCCAACATGGTGACTATGAAGGTCAGACAGACCGGACTGAGCATGCGCGAATTTAGAGCAAGATGGCAGGATGACGGCTTCAAAGACTGAACAGAGATGTCGGAAAAGTTCCAGACAGACTTGAAGCCTTTGGACATGATGATCCTTTTCCATCATATAACATGGGGATAGTTTATTCAAGGAAACCCATCAATACAAACACGATGATCATAAAACGAGGGTGTAGTGTTGTTTTAGATAAACCCAGAATCTAATACATGACTCGGTTGTAATTGTACTCTATACTTTAAGAAATGTATTTTGGAAGTATTGAGTTTGATGTTAGTTTTCCATTATTATCGTTTATAATATTTGAAAAAACCTAAACACCTTTACCTAAGAATAGGTCCATCTGCTGTTTAGGCATAACCAATGGTCAGTCAACTTTACCACCAGTTTTTAAAGTTTTCAACGAGTCTTGAACGCACCTGCAATCCGCGCTTCGTTCTTACTATCGCGAGAGTTGGTCACGCTTCACGCGGAAGCTGTTGATGTTGTTAGCATGTCTCCATGACTTAGCCTCCGTTAGACCGGATTATTCTGATTTTTAACGTTCAAACCGCATCAGAATCCGGATTTAAAGGTTAATTTAGCTGGTCAGGATGGGTAAGGCAGACTTCCTGTCCCCTAAGGCCATAGCGAACCGGATCAAGTCTAAAGGACTCCAGAAACTCCGATGGTACTGTCAGATGTGTCAGAAACAGTGTCGAGACGAGGTAAGATAGAGCAAAATATCTATCAATAATCTATAAATATATAATTATTAAGGTAATATAGGGCTATAACCTAACCCTGTACCAGAATATTAACCCTTACTGCACTAATAACACTGAATATTAACTCACTAGTGCTGTCAGATAGAGCTAAATATCTATCAATAATCTATAAATATATAATTATTAAGGTAATATAGGGCTATAACCTAACCCTGTACCAGAATATTAACCCTTACTGCACTAATAACACTGAATATTAACTCACTAGTGCTGTCAGATAGAGCTAAATATCTATCAATAATCTATAAATATATAATTATTAAGGTAATATAGGGCTATAACCTAACCCTGTACAGAATATTAACCCTTACTGCACTAATAACACTGAATATTAACTCACTAGTGCTGTCAGATAGAGCTAAATATCTAATAATCTATAATGACATGAATCTGAGGCTTTAAACCCTGGACCGTCACTAACACTAACTCTACTGATGGATCAGGACTGTCAGGTGGACCAGACCTCTGTTTCTATTAAATACATGTCTGACTGAACCAGAACCACAATGCTGGATTTAGTCTGGGTCTAGGTCTGCTTTAGACCCTGATTATGGATTTTATCTGGGTCTGGGTCCTGGTGTAACCGGTCTAATGTGGTCTATGTGGGTCTGGGTCCTGGTGTAACCGGTCTAATGTGGTCTTTGTGCGTCTGGGTCCTGGTGTAACCGGTCTAATATGGTCTATGTGGGTCTGGGTCCTGGTGTAACCGGTCTAAAGTGGTCTATGTGGGTCTGGGTCCTGGTGTAACCGGTCTAATGTGGTCTATGTGGGTCTGGGTCCTGGTGTAACCGGTCTAATGTGGTCTATGTGGGTCTGGGTCCTGGTGTAACCGGTCTAATATGGTCTATGTGGGTCTGGGTCCTGGTGTAACCGGTCTAAAGTGGTCTATGTGGGTCTGGGTCCTGGTGTAACCGGTCTAATGTGGTCTATGTGGGTCTGGGTCCTGGTGTAACCGGTCTAATGTGGTCTATGTGGGTCTGGGTCCTGGTGTAACCGGTCTAATGTGGTCTATGTGGTCTGGGTCCTGGTGTAACCGGTCTAATGTGGTCTATGTGGGTCTGGGTCCTGGTGTAACCGGTCTTATGTGGTCTATGTGGGTCTGGGTCCTGGTGTAACCGGTCTAATGTGGTCTATGTGGGTCTGGGTCCTGGTGTAACCGGTCTAATGTGGTCTATGTGGGTCTGGGTCCTGGTGTAACCGGTCTAATGTGGTCTATGTGGGTCTGGGTCCTGGTGTAACCGGTCTAATGTGGTCTATGTGGGTCTGGGTCCTGGTGTAACCGGTCTAATGTGGTCTATGTGGGTCTGGGTCCTGGTGTAACCGGTCTTATGTGGTCTATGTGGGTCTGGGTCCTGGTGTAACCGGTCTAATGTGGTCTATGTGGGTCTGGGTCCTGGTGTAACCGGTCTTATGTGGTCTATGTGGGTCTGGGTCCTGGTGTAACCGGTCTAATGTGGTCTATGTGGGTCTGGGTCCTGGTGTAACCGGTCTTATGTGGTCTATGTGGGTCTGGGTCCTGGTGTAACCGGTCTTATGTGGTCTATGTGGGTCTGGGTCCTGGTGTAACCGGTCTAATGTGGTCTATGTGGGTCTGGGTCCTGGTGTAACTGGTCTAATGTGGTCTATGTGGGTCTGGGTCCTGGTGTAACCGGTCTAATGTGGTCTATGTGGGTCTGGGTCCTGGTGTAACCGGTCTAATGTGGTCTATGTGGGTCTGGGTCCTGGTGTAACTGGTCTAATGTGGTCTGTGTTTCTGTTTAACAGAATGGGTTTAAGTGCCACTGCATGTCAGAGTCTCATCAGAGACAGCTGCTCCTGGCCTCAGAAAACCCCAACAAGTTCATGGACTACTTCTCAGAGTGAGTTTGATTATTATTATTGATCATTGATTATTGGTTATTGATTATTATTATTGATTATTGTGAAGCTGTAATTTCTCAGGCTCAACAGTCAGGAAACAGAACTCTAATTTACCTTCTCCCAGCTTCCTGTGAACCATCCCTGGTCTCAGCCCTGTCTGCCTCTGCTTCTCTGTAGCTCAGATCCTGTCAGAGGGCCTCATCTTAGATCTACTATGTTAAAAGAGCTTCTAAATCTGCACTCATCCTTACATGTTTCACACTCTGACATGTCTAGTCAGCATTCTTGCACCCATTGCTCATCTTTCAGCCATACTATCAGTGTACAGACTGTAGAATTACCGACTAGGTGTTATATTTATGTTAATGTTTAATTTCTGCTCAGTGAGAGCAAAGATAACCAGAGTTACGTTCCTTGTTGAGTTAACATATTTGGACAATAAATCTGATTCTGAACAGTGATCTCCTTATTTCTGTTTTCTTCCTTTAGTGAGTTCAAAAGTGATTTCCTGGAGCTGCTCAGGAGACGTTTTGGTGAGTATTTGTTATTATTATTATTATTGTTGTTGTTGTTATTATTTTTATTATTATAAGTCCTCATTATTGCCATAATTATTATTATTGTTGTTGTTGTTGTTGTTGTTGTTGTTATTATTATAAGTCCTCATTCTTATTACATTTTTTTTGTTGTTATTGTTGTTCTAATTATTGTTATTAAATGGTCCAGATGTTTTCAGATGCTCCTGTTTTATAAAGGAAACCTTGTATTTTACAGTTTTTTTCCTGATCATAGCTGTTTTTATTTCAGACCACTCAGTTCTGATAAAACAGTAATAATGGTTGATAATGTTGAGGTAGTGGTGATGTGTTCTTGTGGTCATAACCAAAATTGAGACGTTAACCAAATATAATCAAACTAACAGACAATCAGAGTCATCCTGAAGGGCAGGGATGGATCCATCTGTGTTTTCTCCAGCTGTTTTTATTTGTTTCCATGATTATAGGAGGATAATGTCATTCATCACCCAGTATTATGATTGTTCATGAAAACATCAGAGATGTCTGATCAGTGTTTATAATGTTGACAACTATATTATTGACCAGCGTTGATCTGTTGCTTTCCTCCTGCAGGAACGAAGCGTGTGCACAACAACATCGTCTACAACGAGTACATCAGCGACAGAGAGCACGTCCACATGAACTCCACGCAGTGGGAGACACTCACAGACTTCACTAAGTGGCTGGGCAGGGAAGGTACTAAATAATAATCTTTAATAATAATAATAATAATAATGATAATTATTAAAACAAGTGGCTGGGCAGGGAAGGTACTAAATAATAATCTTTAATAATAATAATAATCCTGATAATAATTATTATTATTAGAATAAAGCAAGTGGCTGGGCAGGGAAGGTAAACATGAGGTGATGGGATGCATGAATATGTGGTCAGTTATTAATATAATTATAATTTTGTCTTTGTCTCTACACCTTATCTCTAACCACATGTTGCTTGTCCTGGTAGGAGATGTTTCCAGTAAATTGTCCCAAACTCTATAAATCTGTTTTTACTCCCTGTTGATGAATATCCTTCCTGTCTCTTTATGAACCTCATAGGTTTCTCTGCAGCCGTCCAGACCAGTCCTGCTGGCTGAGATGGTTCCAGGACTAAAGTCTAGGGGCTGGGATTGATCAGAGGTTAAATCTGTAACCCGTTATGTCTGCAGGTCTCTGTAAAGTTGACGAGACGCCTAAAGGCTGGTACATCCAGTACATCGACCGTGACCCCGAGACCATCCGCCGTCAGGAGGAGCAGGCCAGGAAGAAGAAACAGGAGCTGGACGACGAGGAGCGGAGCGCCAAGTTCATAGAGGAGCAGGTCCGCCGAGGCCGAGACGGCAAGGAGACGGACGTGAGTTACTGTAGTACAGCTCTGAGAACTATTAATCAATACTGATGAATATCAATAATGACTGATGGGATAAAATATACACTTACTAAAAAAGAATTGATCCCCCTGGATGGTTTACCCTTTTATTGATTTATTAATCAGCCAGGGTCCAAATGGTTTGGTGTCTAACAACAACATGACAGAAAACCTGTTAATGTGAAACTAAGAACAGATTTCTAGAACTAATGTCACTGACTCTGTTTATCCCGGTTATGAGTCTGTCCCGGGTATGAGTCTGTCCCGGTTATGAGTCTGTCCCGGTTATGAGTCTGTCCCGGGTATGAGTCTGTCCCGGGTATGAGTCTGTCCCGGGTATGAGTCTGTCCCGGTTATGAGTCTGTCCCGGTTATGAGTCTGTCCCGGGTATGAGTCTGTCCCGGTTATGAGTCTGTCCCGGTTATGAGTCTGTCCCGGGTATGAGTCTGTCCCGGGTATGAGTCTGTCCCGGTTATGAGTCTGTCCCGGTTATGAGTCTGTCCCGGTTATGAGTCTGTCCCGGGTCTGAGTCTGTCCCGGGTATGAGTCTGTCCCGGGTATGAGTCTGTCCCGGTTATGAGTCTGTCCCGGTTATGAGTCTGTCCCGGGTATGAGTCTGTCCCGGGTATGAGTCTGTCCCGGTTATGAGTCTGTCCCGGTTATGAGTCTGTCCCGGGTATGAGTCTGTCCCGGGTATGAGTCTGTCCCGGTTATGAGTCTGTCCCGGTTATGAGTCTGTCCCGGGTCTGAGTCTGTCCCGGTTGTGAGTCTGTCCCGGTTGTTAGTCTGTCCCGGTTATGAGTCTGTCCCGGTTGTGAGTCTGTCCCGGTTATGAGTCTGTCCCGGGTATGAGTCTGTCCCGGTTATGAGTCTGTCCCGGTTATGAGTCTGTCCCGGGTATGAGTCTGTCCCGGTTATGTGTCTGTCCCGGGTATGAGTCTGTCCCGGGTATGAGTCTGTCCCGGGTATGAGTCTGTCCCGGTTATGAGTCTGTCCCGGTTATGAGTCTGTCCCGGTTATGAGTCTGTCCCGGTTATGAGTCTGTCCCGGTTGTTAGTCTGTCCCGGTTATGAGTCTGTCCCGGTTGTGAGTCTGTCCCGGTTATGAGTCTGTCCCGGTTGTGAGTCTGTCCCGGTTGTGAGTCTGTCCCGGTTGTGAGTCTGTCCCGGTTATGAGTCTGTCCCAGGTATGAGTCTGTCCCGGTTATGAGTCTGTCCCGGTTGTGAGTCTGTCCCGGTTGTGAGTCTGTCCCGGTTGTGAGTCTGTCTCAACCGTGACGGTGACGAGTCAGCATACAGACAGGAAGTGGACCAGCTGGTTCTCTGGAGCAGTCAGAACCACCTGGGGCTGAACCGGGGCTGTGGAGATGACGGTGGACTTTAGGAGATTCCCCAGCCCCCCACATAGACTCCATCAGGAGACAGGCCCAGCAGAGCTTGTTGTTCCTGCCCCAGGAGCTGCTGATCACCTTCTACACCGCCATCATTCAGTCTGTTCTCTGCACCTCCATCACCGTCTGGTCTGGGTCTTCCTCCAGACTGGACAGGAACAGACTGTTACGGACAATAAGGACTGCAGAGAAAATCAGTGGGGCAGACCTGCCCTACATCCAGGACTTCTACAGGTCCAGGGACAGGAAACAGGCAGGACATATCTCTGCAGATCCCTCACACCCCACACACAAACTGTTCAAGCTCCTCCCCTCAGGATGCCGCTACAGAGAACTGTACGCCAAAACCAGCTGACACAGAGCGCCAAAAACCAAACTGAGGAATAACCATGAACTACTCCTCACTCTACTGTGGATAACTGTATTTATTTCATTTATGATAACCTATTACTAATCTTAATCACCATTCCCACTGTGGAGCACTGTGGCGGCAGCATCATGCTATGGGGATGCTTCTCAGCAGCTGACCCTGGTTTAAAGAAAACAAGGAGAATGTTCTAGAGAGGCCGAGTCGAAGCCCAGACCTCAGCCCTATAGAGGATTAGTGTCTGGACTTTAAAGGTCTGTTCAGTCCTGATCCCTGATCAACCTGACAGAGCTTGATCAGTTTATCAAAGAAGAATGGAGTAAGACTCAGAGCTGAGACTGAGACCTATTCACACAGACTCAGAGAGACTGAGACCTATTCACACAGACTCAGAGCTGAGACTGAGACCTATCCACACAGACTCAGAGAGACTGAGACCTATTCACACAGACTCAGAGAGACTGAGACCTATTCACACAGACTCAGAGAGACTGAGACCTATTCACACAGACTCAGAGAGACTGAGACCTATTCACACAGACTCAGAGAGACTGAGACCTATCCACACAGACTCAGAGACTGAGACCTATCCACACAGACTCAGAGCTGAGACTGAGACCTATTCACACAGACTCAGAGCTGAGACTGAGACCTATCCACACAGACTCAGAGCTGAGACTGAGACCTATCCACACAGATTCAGAGACTGAGACCTATCCACACAGACCCAGAGAGACTGAGACTGCAGGCAGAGGAGACTCTACTACAGACTGACTAGAAGGAGGAATATTTATGCACTCACTGATTTATATTACAGATTTTTATTATCTTAAACATCCATGGGGGTCAGTACTTTAGATGAGCTGTAGACAACCTTGAGGGATTATTGATAATACTGATAACTTGTAATAAAGATCAATAATCAGTTATATTGACGGTGATGTTCTTGTCCTGTAGGAGACTCCGGTCTACACGGAGCTGAAACGTGAGAGTGAAGAAGAGAAAGGTTGGTCATAATTCTTTAGAGAGAAACTTCTGATATAAGAAGACCCTACATCTACAGAGTTAATGTTCCTCTCTCTCGTCTTCCTGAGCTCAGACACTTATTGATGAGATTGATCCTGGTATCTTCCTCTACAGTGGCCTTCAACCTGGGAGCTTCCTCATCCCTGGCCGGTCCATCTAAATCCAGGTAGGTCTGATCCCGTGGTTACTTCCTGGTCACCTGGTTTTAGGTGTTTTATCTGTTAATCTGATGGTGTCTGACATCCTCGTAGCTCCGCCCTCAGCTCCAGCGCTCTCAGAGCTCCACCCACCAAGAGGAAAGAGCCGTCATCATCGGGTTCAGACTTTAGGACAGAGAAGAAGAAGAAATCAGCTCTGGAGGAAATCAAAGAGGTCACATGATGTTTACTTCCTGTTATCTCTCATTGGCTCATATCTTGAAACAGAAATTACATTCTCAAAATAACATGGACAAATCTCCAAACCACTTAGCAATTGTTCACAACAGAATTGAATTTCTTCGTCATTTCATCAAATTGCAAATGTCTTAGTACATGTCTCAATGTCTCAGTTCATATTTGCAAATGATTAAGTACAGATAGCCTGCATTTAGCACAATTTCCAAGTGAATAGATCTTGTTAAACTAAACTGATTGTTGACTTTTCAGTCTAACCGTTGTTCTCTCCAAAACATGTCAAACAGCATCATTTCGTTGTAGAAGTCATGACATGCACTATAGTCTGTTCAATTGTCAAATTTAGTCAAGAACATACAGTAAAACCATGAATACCATACAGGACTCTGGTTCACTCATCCAAGGATGGTCATGGTGTTCCTACCACCTTACTCTCCTTTCCTCAGTCTTATTGAGGAGTTTTTCTCTGCTTGGAGGTGGAGAGCATGTGAGCATCAGGCTAAAAATCAGAGGTCCCTGCTCCATGCAATGAACGCTGCGTGTGAAGATATTACAGGTGATCAGTGTAGGGGATGGTTGCGACATTCACACCGTTTCTTCCCTTGTTGCATCGCAAGGGAGAATATACGCTGTGGGTGGATGAAAATCTGTGGCCAGACAGACAGCAGCGTGAGGACGGCCAGTGGAGGGAGGGTGAGGACAGCGGCCGGGAGAGGAAGGGTGAGGAGAGCGACCAGGAGAGGGAGGGTGAGGACAGTGGCCGGGAGAGGGAGGGTGAGGAGGGCGACCAGGAGAGGGAGGGTGAGGACAGTGGCCGGGAGAGGGAGGGTGAGGAGGGTGACCAGGAGAGGGAGGGTGAGGAGAGCGGCCAGGAGAGGAAGGGTGAGGAGAGCGGCCGGGAGAGGGAGGGTGAGGACAGCGGCCGGGAGAGGGAGGGTGAGGAGGGCAACCAGGAGAGGGAGGGTGAGGACAGTGGCCGGGAGAGGAAGGGTGAGGAGAGCGACCAGGAGAGGAAGGGTGAGGAGAGCGACCAGGAGAGGAAGGGTGAGGAGAGCGACCAGGAGAGGGAGGGTGAGGAGAGCGGCCGGGAGAGGGAGGGTGAGGAGAGCGACCCGGAGAGGGAGGGTGAGGAGAGCGGCCGGGAGAGGGAGGATGAGGACAGCGGCCGGGAGAGGAAGGGTGAGGAGAGCGACCAGGAGAGGAAGGGTGAGGACAGCGGCCGGGAGAGGAAGGGTGAGGAGAGCGACCAGGAGAGGGAGGGTGAGGACAGAGGCCGGGAGAGGAAGGGTGAGGAGAGCGACCAGGAGAGGGAGGGTGAGGACAGCGGCCAGGAGAGGGAGGGTGAGGAGAGCGGCCAGGAGAGGGAGGGTGAGGAGAGCGACCAGGAGAGGGAGGGTGAGGACAGTGGCCGGGAGAGGGAGGGTGAGGAGGGCGACCAGGAGAGGGAGGGTGAGGAGAGCGGCCAGGAGAGGAAGGGTGAGGAGAGCGGCCGGGAGAGGGAGGGTGAGGACAGTGGCCGGGAGAGGGAGGGTGAGGAGAGCGACCAGGAGAGGGAGGGTGAGGAGAGCGGCCAGGAGAGGAAGGGTGAGGACAGCGGCCGGGAGAGGGAGGGTGAGGAGGGCAACCAGGAGAGGGAGGGTGAGGATAGTGGCCGGGAGAGGAAGGGTGAGGAGAGCGACCAGGAGAGGTAGGGTGAGGAGAGCGTCCAGGAGAGGCAGGGGGCGGAGAGCGGCCCGGCGCGGGAGGGGGAGGCGAGCGGCCGGGAGAGGGAGGGTGAGGAGAGCGACCAGGAGAGGAAGGGTGAGGAGAGCGACCAGGAGAGGGAGGGTGAGGAGAGCGGCCGGGAGAGGGAGGATGAGGACAGCGGCCGGGAGAGGAAGGGTGAGGAGAGCGACCAGGAGAGGGAGGGTGAGGACAGTGGCCGGGAGAGGAAGGGTGAGTAGAGCGACCAGGAGAGGGAGGGTGAGGACAGTGGCCGGGAGAGGAAGGGTGAGGAGAGCGACCAGGAGATGGAGGGTGAGGAGAGCGACCAGGAGAGGGAGGGTGAGGGCAGCGGCCAGTGAAAAGTGTTAGTTGTGAAACTCCAGCTTTATTTACAGCACTGTAGGCTACATATAATTTTCCTTGTTTTTTGTTTATGTGTTTATATTGCAGAATGTTACGCTTTCTAAATTTTCTTTTTACTCTGTATGGAAGTTACTTACAGTAATGTATGTGAATACAACGTTACAGTTTCCTTGGCAGTATGAGTGCGATGTGTGATGTCAAACCTTGAAGGATACTCATACTGTGAAGTCCTATTGTTTCGTTTGTTTGTTTTTTTCAGTTTTATACACAATTTTATTCTGTTAGCTAGACAAAAAACAACTAGCACAGTAACCACTGTCAATGAAGGACTGGGCTAAGAGTGAGAGGTGGACATGAGGGATATTTCAGTGGTCATCTGCCATAGAGACAAAACATCTAAACATTTTCACTTGCAGTGCTTACACAATGCTAAAGGGACAATGTATTTTGGGGGCACTGACTATTTATATGAGAATAGAATTTAGTTTTGACAAATGATCTTAGATTTTTGAGAATGTAATTTCTGTTTGGAGAAATGAGCCAAACCAGTGGAGAAAAACTGTAATTAAAGGGATTGGTTATTGATTACTGAATAATTAAAGTGATTGATTATTGATTACTAGATAACTAAAGTGATTGATTACTGATTATAAGATAAGATAACCCTTTATTAGTCCTGCAAGGGGAAATTCCAAGTTATTGTCCAATTATTGGCTGATTAAAGTAATTGATTATGATTTTTGGATAATTTAAGTGATTGATTATTGATAACTGGATAGTGAAAGTGAATGGTTATTGATTTCTGGATATATAAAGTGATTGATTATTGATTGACCAGATGGAGGAGAAGAGGAAGATGAAGCAGTCAGTGAGAACAGATTACTGGCTGCAGCCCAACGTCGTGGTCAAAGTGGTCACCAAGAGACTGGGGGAGAAGTACCACAAGAAGAAGGCCGTCGTCATGGTAACCACGCTGCATTTTTATTGAGGCTGATTTAATCTAATTTAATTTATGATTTCTTGATCAAGAAAACCTCTCTGAGACTAATAATCTGATTCATCAGCCCCCTGGTCCAGACAGCTGCATGTTCAATAAAGTTAGATATAAAACTGTAAAATAACTATCAGATACATCCTGATCGATCACTCTCCAACACCGTCAGATACATCCTGATCAATCACTCTCCAACACCGTCAGATACATCCTGATCAATCACTCTCCAACACCGTCAGATACATCCTGATCAATCACTCTCCAACACCATCAGATACATCCTGATCAATCACTCTCCAACACCGTCAGTAATCTGACATTAGAAAGATTTAAAGAGAGTGGAGATACAGAGCTAGGAACCCTCTATGATCATTGTTGTTGCTCTCGTTTTAGGAAGTCAGAGATAAATACGGAGCAGTGGTGAAGATGATCGACTCTGGAGACAAACTCAAACTGGACCAGAACCATGTGGAGACGGTCATACCTGCACCAGGTGAGATATTAACATCCTGGATAAGGATTATGGGAACCCTCTGAGACACTGGAGGACTGTTTGAGACACTGACAGACCCTCTGAGACACTGACAGACCCTCTGAGACACTGACAGACCCACTGAGACACTGACGACCCTCTGAGACACTGACGGACCCTCTGAGACACTGACGGATCCTCTGAGACACTGACGGACCCTCTGAGACACTGACAGATCCCCTGAGGCACTGATGGACCTTTGAGACACTGACAGACCCCCTGAGACACTGATGGACCCTCTGAGACACTGACAGATCCTCTGAGACACTGATGGTCCCTCTGAGACACTGATGGACCCTCTAAGTCTCTGAGACACTGACGGACCCTCTGAGACACTGACGGACCCTCTGAGACACTGATGGATCCTCTGAGACACCGACAGACCCTCTGAGACACTGACAGATCCTCTGAGACAATGACGGATCTTCTGAGACACTGACGGATGCTCTGAGACACTGACAGATCCTCTGAGACACTGACGGATCCTCTAAGACACTGACGGATCCTCTGAGACACTGACGGACCCTCTGAGACACTGACAGACCCTCTGAGACACTGACGGACCCTCTGAGACACTGACGGATCCTCTGAGACACTGACAGACCCTCTGAGACACTGACAGATCCCCTGAGGCACTGATGGACCTTCTGAGACACTGACAGACTGTATGAGACACTGACGGATCCTTTGAGACACTGACAGACTGTCTGAGACACTGACGGATCCTCTGAGACACTGACGGATCCTCTAAGACACTGACGGATCCTCTAGAACACTGACGGATCCTCTGAGACACTGAAAGATCCCCTGAGACACTGATAGACCCTCTGAGACACTGACAGACCCTCTGAGACACTGACGGATCCTCTGAGACACTGACAGACCCTTTGAGACACTGACGGATCCTCTGAGACACTGACGGACCCTCTGAGACACTGACAGATCCTCTGAGACACTGACAGATCCTCTGAGACACTGACAGACCCTCTGAGACACTGACAGATCCTCTGAGACACTGATAGATCCTCTGAGACACTGACAGACCCCCTGAGACACTGATGGACCCTCTGAGACACTGACAGATCCTCTGAGACACTGACGGACCCTCTGAGACACTGACAGACTGTCTGAGACACTGACGGATCCTCTGAGACACTGTCAGACTGTCTGAGACACTGATGGACCCTCTGAGACACTGACAGATCCTCTGAGACACTGACGGACCCTCTGAGACACTGACAGACTGTCTGAGACACTGACGGATCCTCTGAGACACTGTCAGACTGTCTGAGACACTGACGGATCCTCTGAGACACTGACGGATCCTCTGAGACACTGACGGATCCTCTGAGACACTGATAGACCCTCTGAGACACTGACAGATCCTCTGAGACACTGACGGATCTTCTGAGACACTGACAGACCCTTTGAGACACTGACGGATCCTCTGAGACACTGACGGACCCTCTGAGACACCGACAGACCCCCTGAGACACTGACAGATCACCTGAGACACTGATGGACCTTTGAGACACTGATGGATCCTCTGAGACACTGACAGATCCTCTAAGACACTGATGGATCCTCTGAGACACTGACGGGCCCTCTGAGACACAGGAGGACTGTTTGAGACACTGACAGACCCTCTGAGACACTGATTGACCCTCTGAGACACTGACGGAACTTCTGAGACACTGATGGATCCTCTGAGACACTGACGGATCCTCTGAGACGCTACAAGACCCTCTGAGACACTGACAGATCCTCTGAGACACTGACGGATCCTCTAAGACACTGACGGATCCTCTGAGACACTGACAGGCCCTCTGAGACACTGACGGACCCTCTGAGACACTGACAGATCCTCTGAGACACTGACAGACCGTCTGAGACACTGACGGATCCTCTGAGACACTTACGAATCCTCTGAAACACTGGCAGATCCTCTGAGACACTGACGAATCCTCTTAGACACTGACGGATCCTCTAAGACACTGACGGATCCTCTGAGACACTGACAGATCCTCTGAGACGCTATTAGACCCTCTGAGACACTGACAGACCCTCTGAGACACTGACAGTTCCTCTGAGACACTGACTGACCCTCTGAGACACTGACGGACCCTCTGAGACACTGACAGACCCTCTGAGACACTGGAGGACTGTTTGAGACACTGACAGACCCTCTGAGACACTGACGGATCCTCTGAGACACTGACGGACATTTGAGACACTGACGGACCCTCTGAGACACTGACAGATCCTCTGAGACACTGACAGACCGTCTGAGACACTGACGGATCCTCTGAGACACTGACGGATCCTCTGAGACACTTACGGATCCTCTAAGACACTGACAGATCCTCTAGAACACTGACGGATCCTCTGAGACACTGAAAGATCCCCTGAGACACTGATAGACCCTCTGAGACACTGACAGACCCTCTGAGACACTGACGGATCCTCTGAGACACTGACAGACCCTTTGAGACACTGACGGATCCTCTGAGACACTGACGGACCCTCTGAGACACTGACAGATCCTCTGAGACACTGACAGATCCTCTGAGACACTGACGGACCCTCTGAGACACTGACAGACCCTCTGAGACACTGATAGATCCTCTGAGACACTGACAGACCCCCTGAGACACTGATGGACCCTCTGAGACACTGACAGATCCTCTGAGACACTGACGGACCCTCTGAGACACTGACAGACTGTCTGAGACACTGACGGATCCTCTGAGACACTGTCAGACTGTCTGAGACACTGACGGATCCTCTGAGACACTGACGGATCCTCTGAGACACTGACGGATCCTCTGAGACACTGATAGACCCTCTGAGACACTGACAGATCCTCTGAGACACTGACGGATCTTCTGAGACACTGACAGACCCTTTGAGACACTGACGGATCCTCTGAGACACTGACGGACCCTCTGAGACACCGACAGACCCCCTGAGACACTGACAGATCACCTGAGACACTGATGGACCTTTGAGACACTGATGGATCCTCTGAGACACTGACAGATCCTCTAAGACACTGAGGGATCCTCTGAGACACTGACGGGCCCTCTGAGACACAGGAGGACTGTTTGAGACACTGACAGACCCTCTGAGACACTGATTGACCCTCTGAGACACTGACGGAACTTCTGAGACACTGATGGATCCTCTGAGACACTGACGGATCCTCTGAGACGCTACAAGACCCTCTGAGACACTGACAGATCCTCTGAGACACTGACGGATCCTCTAAGACACTGACGGATCCTCTGAGACACTGACAGGCCCTCTGAGACACTGACGGACCCTCTGAGACACTGACAGATCCTCTGAGACACTGACAGACCGTCTGAGACACTGACGGATCCTCTGAGACACTTACGAATCCTCTGAAACACTGGCAGATCCTCTGAGACACTGACGAATCCTCTAAGACACTGACGGATCCTCTAAGACACTGACGGATCCTCTGAGACACTGACAGATCCTCTGAGACGCTATTAGACCCTCTGAGACACTGACAGACCCTCTGAGACACTGACAGTTCCTCTGAGACACTGACTGACCCTCTGAGACACTGACGGACCCTCTGAGACACTGACAGACCCTCTGAGACACTGGAGGACTGTTTGAGACACTGACAGACCCTCTGAGACACTGACGGATCCTCTGAGACACTGACGGACATTTGAGACACTGACGGACCCTCTGAGACACTGACAGATCCTCTGAGACACTGACAGACCGTCTGAGACACTGACGGATCCTCTGAGACACTGACGGATCCTCTGAGACACTTACGGATCCTCTAAGACACTGACAGATCCTCTAGAACACTGACGGATCCTCTGAGACACTGAAAGATCCCCTGAGACACTGATAGACCCTCTGAGACACTGACAGACCCTCTGAGACACTGACGGATCCTCTGAGACACTGACAGACCCTTTGAGACACTGACGGATCCTCTGAGACACTGACGGACCCTCTGAGACACTGACAGATCCTCTGAGACACTGACAGATCCTCTGAGACACTGACGGACCCTCTGAGACACTGACAGACCCTCTGAGACACTGACGGATCCTCTGAGACACTGACAGACCCTCTGAGACATTGACGGATCTTCTGAGACACTGACGAACCCTCTGATACTGAGTTCTCTACAACAGGACGTCCTACAGATGATCAATGAAGACTGAACAGGTTTTCTTTTTTAGTCATTATGGATTCTTCATTAGTTATACATACCCTTACCCAGACTCTGGTTCATGCTTCCCTTTTTTCTCTTTAGGTTCACGTGTAAAGGTGTTAATTCTGTCCTCTCTCTTCCCCCAGGTAAACGAGTTCTGATCCTTAACGGTCCCTACAGAGACACAGAGGCGGTCCTTGAGGGGATAGACGAAAAAAACTTCAGCGCTTCACTCATGCTCGACTCCGTAAGTCGCTGACATGTCGTTCTAAAGTGTTTCATATTTATTCTGACAGCACTTCCTCTAAAGTGTTTTCCATCCACTTTAATGTCACCTGTACTCGTCATGAACTCTGCTGTGGGTAAAGTCTGTCTGTCTCTGTGGTTTTCAGGGTCAGCTGAGAGGAAAGAGGGTTGATATTGCCTATGAGGATTTCTCCAAACTGGCGTAAAGCTCAGACCTTCATGATTAAATCTCAGGAAGCCCCTCAGCTCAACGATTCTTCTGTCTGACTTTACTTCCTTTAGATTTATGAGGACTTTACTGCATTTCCCAGGATGCAACACTTTGTCTGGACTATACTAAGTTTCCCATGATGCAGCACGTTTATATAGACTTTACTACATTTCCCAGAGTTCTGCAGCAGTGAGGAATGACAGACACTGAGGATTGAAATGTTTTTTATTTTTGTTAATTTTATTAGTAGGTTTTGATGTACATTTTCTCCAAATAAATCAAATAAACTGGCAGTGAATTGTGATGATGTTTGGAAATAAAAACTTCAGTATTGATTATCTTATCAGAAACTGAAAACAGGAAATGAAGTCGTCACAGCTTCCTGTTTTTATGGTTAATGTGAAATAGGATGACTAGCAGCAGCAAATGGTCCGAACACTTCTTGGAGAATGCTCAGTGCATCTGCAGGAAGCTGTTGAGGTTGGGGACGATGTAGTCGGTGTAGTGTCCGTCTATGAAGCCCTTCCCGCTGTTATGAACAAACCAGCAGTAAACATTGGAGCCATGCTTCGTATCAAGGCGGTAATCCTTCTGCCAGCCCCTGGAACAGAGAAACGCTGAGTCATTAACATTAACACAGAAAAGCTGAGTCATTAACATTAACACAGAAAAGCTGAGTCATTAACATTAACACAGAAAAGCTGAGTCATTAACATTAACAGAGAAACGCTGAGTCATTAACATTAACACAGAAAAGCTGAGTCATCAACAAAAACACAGAAACGCTGAGTCATTAACATTAACACAGAAACGCTGAGTCATTAACATTAACACAGAAACGCTGAGTCATTAACATTTACACAGAAAAGCTGAGTCATTAACATAAACACGGAAACGCTGTCATTAACATTAACACAGAAACGATGAGTCATTAACATTAACACAGAAACGTTGAGTCATTAACACAGAAACGCTGAGTCATTAACATTAACACAGAAACGCTGAGTCATTAACATTAACACAGAAACGTTGAGTCATTAACATTAACACAGAAACGATGAGTCATTAACATTAACACAGAAACGATGAGTCATTAACATTAACACAGAAACGTTGAGTCATTAACATTAACACAGAAACGCTGAGTCATTAACATTAACACAGAAACGATGAGTCATTAACATTAACACAGAAACGATGAGTCATTAACATTAACACAGAAACGTTGAGTCATTAACATTAACACAGAAACGTTGAGTCATTAACATTAACACAGAAAAGCTGAGTCATTAACATTAACACAGAAAAGCTGAGTCATTAACATTAACACAGAAAAGCTGAGTCATTAACATTAACAGAAACGCTGAGTCATTAACATTAACAGAGAAACGCTGAGTCATTAACATTAACACAGAAAAGCTGAGTCATCAACAAAAACACAGAAACGCTGAGTCATTAACATTAACACAGAAAAGATGAGTCATTAACATTAACACAGAAACGCTGAGTCATTAACATTAACACAGAAAAGCTGAGTCATTAACATTAACACAGAAACGCTGAGTCATTAACATTAACACAGAAAAGCTGAGTCATTAACATAAACACAGAAACGCTGTCATTAACATTAACACAGAAACGCTGAGTCATTAACATTAACACAGAAACGCTGAGTCATTAACATTAACACAGAAACGCTGTCATTAACATTAACAGAAACATTGAGTCATTAACATTAACACAGAAACGCTGAGTCATTAACATTAACACAGAAACACTGAGTCATTAACATTAACACAGAAACGCTGTCATTAACATTAACACAGAAACGCTGTCATTAACATTAACACAGAAACGCTGTCATTAACATTAACAGAAACATTGAGTCATTAACATTAACACAGAAACGCTGAGTCATTAACATTAACACAGAAAGGCTGAGTCATTAAAATTAACACAGAAACGCTGTCATTAACATTAACACAGAAACGCTGTCATTAACATTAACACAGAAACGCTGTCATTAACATTAACAGAAACATTGAGTCATTAACATTAACACAGAAACGCTGAGTCATTAACATTAACACAGAAACGCTGAGTCATTAACATTAACATAGAAACGCTGTCATTAACATTAACACAGAAACGCTGAGTCATTAACATTAACACAGAAAAGCTGAGTCATTAACATTAACAGAAACGCTGAGTCATTAACATTAACACAGAAACACTGAGTCATTAACATTAACACAGAAGCGTTGAGTCATTAACATTAACACAGAAACGCTGAGTCATTAACAATAACACAGAAAAGCTGAGTCATTAACATTAACAGAAACGCTGAGTCATTAACATTAACACAGAAACGCTGAGTCATTAACATTAACACAGAAACGCTGAGTCATTAACATTAACACAGAAACGCTGAGTCATTAACATTAACAGAAACGCTGAGTCATTAACATAAACACAGAAAAGCTGAGTCATTAACATTAACACAGAAACGCTGAGTCATTAACATTAACACAGAAAAGCTGAGTCATTAACATTAACAGAGAAAAGCTGAGTCATTAACATTAACAGAGAAACGCTGAGTTATTAACATTAACACAGAAAAGCTGAGTCATCAACAAAAACACAGAAACGCTGAGTCATTAACATTAACACAGAAAAGCTGAGTCATTAATATTAACAGAAAAGCTGAGTCATTAACAAAAACACAGAAACGCTGAGTCATTAACATTAACACAGAAAAGCTGAGTCATTAATATTAACAGAAAAGCTGAGTCATTAATATTAACAGAAACGCTGAGTCATTAACATTAACAGAAAAGCTGAGTCATTAATATTAACCGAAACGCTGAGTCATTAACATTAACACAGAAACGCTGTAGTTAATATTAACACAGAAACGCTGAGTCATTAACATTAACACAGAAACGCTGTAGTTAACATTAACACAGAAAAGCTGAGTCATCAACAAAAACACAGAAACGCTGAGTCTTTAACATTAACACAGAAACGCTGTAGTTAATATTAACACAGAAACGCTGAGTCATTAACATTTACAGAAACGCTGAGTCATTGGTTTTTACTTCAACCTAAAACACTGAAATGCTGAGTCATTAACATTAACACAGAAACGCTGAGTCATTAACATTAACAGAGAAACGCTGAGTCATTAACATTAACACAGAAATGCTGAGTCATTAACATTAAGACAGAAATGCTGAGTCATTAACATTAACACAGAAATGCTGAGTCATTAACATTAACACAGAAACGCTGAGTCATTAACATTAACACAGAAATGCTGAGTCATTAACAAGAACAGAAACGCTGAGTCATTAACATTAACACAGAAATGCTGAGTCATTAACATTAAAAGAAACGCTGAGTCATTAACATTAACACAGAAACGCTGAGTCATTAACATTAACACAGAAATGCTGAGTCATTAACATTAAGACAGAAATGCTGAGTCATTAACATTAAAAGAAACGCTGAGTCATTAACATTAAAAGAAACGCTGAGTCATTAACATTAACACAGAAATGCTGAGTCATTAACATTAAGACAGAAATGCTGAGTCATTAACAAGAACAGAAACGCTGAGTCATTAACAAGAACAGAAACGCTGAGTCATTAACATTAACACAGAAATGCTGAGTCATTAACATTAAGACAGAAATGCTGAGTCATTAACATTAAAAGAAACGCTGAGTCATTAACATTAAAAGAAACGCTGAGTCATTAACATTAACACAGAAATGCTGAGTCATTAACATTAAGACAGAAATGCTGAGTCATTAACATTAAAAGAAACGCTGAGTCATTAACATTAAAAGAAACGCTGAGTCATTAACATTAACACAGAAATGCTGAGTCATTAACATTTACAGAAACGCTGAGTCATTAACATTAACAGAAACGCTGAGTCATTAACATTAACACAGAAATGCTGAGTCATTAACATTAAGACAGAAATGCTGAGTCATTAACATTAACACAGAAAAGCTGAGTCATTAACATTAACACAGAAACGCTGAGTCATTAACATTAACACAGAAATGCTGAGTCATTAACAAGAACAGAAACGCTGAGTCATTAACATTAACACAGAAATGCTGAGTCATTAACATTAAAAGAAACGCTGAGTCATTAACATTAACACAGAAACGCTGAGTCATTAACATTAACACAGAAATGCTGAGTCATTAACATTAAGACAGAAATGCTGAGTCATTAACATTAAAAGAAACGCTGAGTCATTAACATTAAAAGAAACGCTGAGTCATTAACATTAACACAGAAATGCTGAGTCATTAACATTAAGACAGAAATGCTGAGTCATTAACATTAAAAGAAACGCTGAGTCATTAACATTAAGACAGAAATGCTGAGTCATTAACATTAAAAGAAACGCTGAGTCATTAACATTAAAAGAAACGCTGAGTCATTAACATTAACACAGAAATGCTGAGTCATTAACATTTACAGAAACGCTGAGTCATTAACATTAACAGAGAAACGCTGAGTCATTAACATTAACACAGAAATGCTGAGTCATTAACATTAAGACAGAAATGCTGAGTCATTAACATTAACACAGAAATGCTGAGTCATTAACATTAACACAGAAACGCTGAGTCATTAACATTAACACAGAAATGCTGAGTCATTAACAAGAACAGAAACGCTGAGTCATTAACATTAACACAGAAATGCTGAGTCATTAACATTAAAAGAAACGCTGAGTCATTAACATTAACACAGAAACGCTGAGTCATTAACATTAACACAGAAATGCTGAGTCATTAACATTAAGACAGAAATGCTGAGTCATTAACATTAAAAGAAACGCTGAGTCATTAACATTAAAAGAAACGCTGAGTCATTAACATTAACACAGAAATGCTGAGTCATTAACATTAAGACAGAAATGCTGAGTCATTAACATTAAAAGAAACGCTGAGTCATTAACATTAAAAGAAACGCTGAGTCATTAACATTAACACAGAAATGCTGAGTCATTAACATTTACAGAAACGCTGAGTCATTAACATTAACAGAGAAACGCTGAGTCATTAACATTAACACAGAAATGCTGAGTCATTAACATTAAGACAGAAATGCTGAGTCATTAACATTAACACAGAAAAGCTGAGTCATTAACATTAACACAGAAAAGCTGAGTCATTAACATTAACAGAAACGCTGAGTCATTAACATTAACAGAGAAACGCTGAGTCATTAACATTAACACAGAAAAGCTGAGTCATCAACAAAAACACAGAAACGCTGAGTCATTAACATTAACACAGAAAAGATGAGTCATTAACATTAACACAGAAACGCTGAGTCATTAACATTAACACAGAAAAGCTGAGTCATTAACATTAACACAGAAACGCTGAGTCATTAACATTAACACAGAAAAGCTGAGTCATTAACATAAACACAGAAACGCTGTCATTAACATTAACACAGAAACGATGAGTCATTAACATTAACACAGAAACGCTGAGTCATTAACATTAACACAGAAACGCTGTCATTAACATTAACAGAAACATTGAGTCATTAACATTAACACAGAAACACTGAGTCATTAACATTAACACAGAAACGCTGTCATTAACATTAACACAGAAACGCTGTCATTAACATTAACACAGAAACGCTGTCATTAACATTAACAGAAACATTGAGTCATTAACATTAACACAGAAACGCTGAGTCATTAACATTAACACAGAAACGCTGAGTCATTAAAATTAACACAGAAACGCTGTCATTAACATTAACACAGAAACGCTGTCATTAACATTAACACAGAAACGCTGTCATTAACATTAACAGAAACATTGAGTCATTAACATTAACACAGAAACGCTGAGTCATTAACATTAACACAGAAATGCTGAGTCATTAACATTAACATAGAAACGCTGTCATTAACATTAACACAGAAACGCTGAGTCATTAACATTAACACAGAAAAGCTGAGTCATTAACATTAACAGAAACGCTGAGTCATTAACATTAACACAGAAACGCTGAGTCATTAACATTAACACAGAAACGCTGAGTCATTAACATTAACACAGAAACGCTGAGTCATTAACATTAACACAGAAAAGCTGAGTCATTAACATTAACAGAGAAAAGCTGAGTTATTAACATTAACACAGAAAAGCTGAGTCATCAACAAAAACACAGAAACGCTGAGTCATTAACATTAACAGAGAAACGCTGAGTTATTAACATTAACACAGAAAAGCTGAGTCATCAACAAAAACACAGAAACGCTGAGTCATTAACATTAACACAGAAAAGCTGAGTCATTAACATTAACAGAAAAGCTGAGTCATTAATATTAACCGAAACGCTGTAGTTAATATTAACACAGAAACGCTGAGTCATTAACATTAACACAGAAACGCTGTAGTTAATATTAACACAGAAACGCTGAGTCATTAACATTAACACAGAAAAGCTGAGTCATCAACAAAAACACAGAAACGCTGAGTCATTAACATTAACACAGAAACGCTGTAGTTAATATTAACACAGAAACGCTGAGTCATTAACATTAACACAGAAACGCTGTAGTTAATATTAACACAGAAACGCTGAGTCATTAACATTAACACAGAAAAGCTGAGTCATCAACAAAAACACAGAAACGCTGAGTCATTAACATTAACACAGAAAAGCTGAGTCATTAATATTAACAGAAAAGCTGAGTCATTAACATTAACAGAAAAGCTGAGTCATTAATATTAACCGAAACGCTGAGTCATTAACATTAACACAGAAACGCTGTAGTTAATATTAACACAGAAACGCTGAGTCATTAACATTTACAGAAACGCTGAGTCATTGGTTTTTACTTCAACCTAAAACACTGAAATGCTGAGTCATTAACATTAACACAGAAACGCTGAGTCATTAACATTAACACAGAAATGCTGAGTCATTAACATTTACAGAAACGCTGAGTCATTAACATTTACAGAAACGCTGAGTCATTAACATTAACACAGAAACGCTGAGTCATTAACATTTACAGAAACGCTGAGTCATTAACATTAACACAGAACTGCTGAGTCATTAACATTAACAGAAACGCTGAGTCATTGACATTTACAGAAACGCTGAGTCATTAACATTAACACAGAAATGCTGAGTCATTAACATTAACAGAAACAGAGTCATTAACATTTACAGAAACGCTGAGTCATTAACATTTACAGAAACGCTGAGTCATTAACATTAAGACAGAAATGCTGAGTCATTAACATTAAGACAGAAATGCTGAGTCATTAACATTAACACAGAAATGCTGAGTCATTAACATTAACACAGAAACGCTGAGTCATTAACATTAACACAGAAATGCTGAGTCATTAACATTAACAGAAACGCTGAGTCATTAACATTAACACAGAAATGCTGAGTCATTAACATTAAAAGAAACGCTGAGTCATTAACATTAACACAGAAACGCTGAGTCATTAACATTAACACAGAAACGCTGAGTCATTAACATTAACACAGAAATGCTGAGTCATTAACATTAAAAGAAACGCTGAGTCATTAACATTAACACAGAAACGCTGAGTCATTAACATTAACACAGAAATGCTGAGTCATTAACATTTACAGAAACGCTGAGTCATTAACATTAACACAGAAACGCTGAGTCATTAACATTAACACAGAAACGCTGAGTCATTAACATTAACACAGAAACGCTGAGTCATTAACATTAACACAGAAACGCTGAGTCATTAACATTAACACAGAAATGCTGAGTCATTAACATTTACAGAAACGCTGAGTCATTAACATTAACACAGAAACGCTGAGTCATTAACATTAAGACAGAAATGCTGAGTCGTTAACATTAAGACAGAAAAGCTGAGTCATTAACATTAAGACAGAAACGCTGAGTCATTAACATTAAGACAGAAACGCTGAGTCATTAACATTAAAAGAAATGCTGAGTCATTAACATTAACAGAAACGCTGAGTCATTAACATTAACACAGAAACGCTGAGTCATTAACATTAACACAGAAATGCTGAGTCATTAACATTAAAAGAAATGCTGAGTCATTAACATTAACAGAAACGCTGAGTCATTAACATTAACACAGAAATGCTGAGTCATTAACATTAACACAGAAAAGCTGAGTCATTAACATTAACAGAAACGCTGAGTCATTAACATTAACACAGAAACGCTGAGTCATTAACATTAACACAGAAACGCTGAGTCATTAACATTAACACAGAAACGCTGAGTCATTAACATTAACACAGAAACGCTGAGTCATTAACATTAACACAGAAATGCTGAGTCATTAACATTTACAGAAACGCTGAGTCATTAACATTAACACAGAAACGCTGAGTCATTAACATTAAGACAGAAATGCTGAGTCGTTAACATTAAGACAGAAAAGCTGAGTCATTAACATTAAAAGAAATGCTGAGTCATTAACATTAACAGAAACGCTGAGTCATTAACATTAACACAGAAACGCTGAGTCATTAACATTAACACAGAAATGCTGAGTCATTAACATTAAAAGAAATGCTGAGTCATTAACATTAACAGAAACGCTGAGTCATTAACATTAACACAGAAATGCTGAGTCATTAACATTAACACAGAAAAGCTGAGTCATTAACATTAACAGAAACGCTGAGTCATTAACATTAACACAGAAACGCTGAGTCATTAACATTAACAGAAACACTGAGTCATTAACATTAAGACAGAAACGCTGAGTCATTAATATTAAGACAGAAACGCTGAGTCATTAATATTAACACAGAAACGCTGAGTCATTGGTTTTTACTTCAACCTAAAACACTGAAATGCTGAGTCATTACTGCCTTTTTTCCAATCCCAGCCGTCAAAAGGTTGCCACCCACCCCCCTTGTTCTAACCTACCTGGTGACCTTCAGACGGTTCCCCTTCACTTCCATGGTGGCCTCCTTCTTCTGAGGGTCGGCGCCCTCATGAAGGTCAAACACAGTAAGATCTAGCTCTCGGTGAAACTGGCCTGTAGGGGGAGAGGCAGGGTAAAATCAGAATAATTTAGCTCAGTCAGTTTAGTTTCAACAAAACAGGTCTGCCTAGATGCCCCCAGTCCCCCTGCAGCAGCGATCAGTGAGGAGGGTTAAAGCTCTTTGAGGGGGGGGAGGGTTTCCCCCTCTTGCCTGTAAATCTGCGAGGTCATGTGATCGGCAGGGTTTGTTAGTAATTTAGTTTGTTAGCAACATAACTCAAAAAGTTATGGACAGATTTGGAGGAAATTTTCAGGAAACGTCAGAAATGGCATAAGGAAGAACTGATTAGATTTTGGGACTGATCCGGATCACCGTCTGGATCCAGGAATTTTTTCAAGGATTCTTTACTATTGGGAGATAGGGCTAATGGCGGAGGTCTGGCTCTCCGAGTGCTTTTCTAGTTGATTGATTATGTTGCTCCATGTGAACGTACCGATGAGTCCGTGGACCAGAGGTGAGTACTGGTTTTCGTTGGGAATGTAGATACCAAGGAAATCAACGTTAACGGGATGTTTCTTCCACACACGATGAAGTAGAATCATCATGTGGATGTGATGATTGATGGAGATGGAAACGTGGGAGTTCTTCACGATGGAAATCCTCACACTAGAACACACAAAAATAAAGATACACAACAAAACCATGTTAACTACTAATGCCATTACCAATGTTCTGTACTAATTAGATATATCTATAACTGTTGACCAAACGGGACACGGAGCATTTAGGGATGAGAACAGGCGGTGAGGAGTTACCCGTCCTGTGCGATGTCAGCCGTGGCCCCCCAGGTGAAAGAGTGGTTGTTGTTGCCGTCGGTCATGGCGATGCTGTCAGTACTGATGGTCACGCTGACTCCATCAGGCTGGTAGTAGACAGAGATGGTGCCAAAGTAGGTCCTTAGCTTACTTTTAAGCATCCTCTTTGACCCAATCAGCTGACCGTTTACCACCAAACCTTAAAGTACAAAGATGATGAAGAGGAGGGTCAAATCACTGAAAATGTAAGAGTTCATCCTCAAAGGACCCCTGAACATGGCAAAAAACACCAACTTTTACACGTTGGTTCAAAATGGCAAACTTCCTGTAGGGAATCTGCATGAATACATGTGCAAAATTTCGTTTCAATAGGTTAAATAGCCTTAAAGTGCTGAACTTTGAGGCCAGTTTAAGGGGAGGCTAGTGAGTCAGTTCCCATCTCTCATGTCAAAAACTATTAAAATATCAAATTCTTCACCAGGCCCCATGCATGTGCCAAATATCAAGACTTCTAGGATATGTTAAGGCCGCCAAATTTGAAAACTCTCACGGAGTAAAAAAGTGAACAGGGACAATCAAGTATGACCCCTGGAGCAAGACGAAACATTTGGTCTTTGGCTGATGGCTGAAAACGGAGGATCTTCTGTTGGAGTTACAGTTTTGCTCCAGCAGACTTTTTTTTTTAGATCTCCCTGTACTGAATCCTAACAACCTCTACAGGGTCCTCCACCTCAGAGCTCAGGCCCTAAATATCATGGTCTATTTAAACACACTGGTACTAAATATGGAGGTAAGACAATGTTTAATGTGTCACAGAAAACTAAAATATGTATTTTCATCGGTATAATGGCTTCAGGAGTATGTCTAGTAAAGTAACAGTAAAATTAAAGCCTGACCCAAACGATGGCCAGTTTTAACATTACTTTTACTTGTCAAACTCAAGGTTAACCTTTCATTTCTTTTGTTTCCCTGAAGACAGCAAGAAAATACAAAAAATAGAAACTATTCACTTAAATATGTCCGTATATAGACCCTACAGCAGGAGGACAGTTAGCTTGTAGCTTAGCATTAGGACTGTAAAAGAAAGAGATAACCCTCTCTAATGATCAGATCTTGACAAATTCCATCCTGATGTCTGGAAAAACGTCTTTAAAAGCTCAGTGTTGGTTTAATCTCTTAAATTATTTTCTTTGGGATCTGTGGTTTTATGTCAAATTCTTTGGCTAAATGCCCTCAAAAATGAACTTTTCCTTGTCAATGGCACCGTTGTAGCCCTGTGACCCACTGACCTCTCGGTGACCCTTTGCTCTTGTTGCAGGATGAGACATATTTATTGGAAACTGTGAGGTAGGATAGTATAGACTATTATTTAATCTTAAGCTGGCTCTTCATCAGCTGTCGACTTCGGTCCAACAGTAGCATAGAACAGGGATACTTTAATTATTACTGAATGAACGGTCAAATGTTTCTGGTTTCTGTGATTGATTTACGATCAGGAGTCCGTGCACTGTGTTTTATTTGAAAGAACCGGATATTCTACGCTTGTGACTTCCTGTTTGGAGCTTTCTGATCGACGGGTAATGACACATTTTGGCAGCGGCCGGCACTGAAAATAGACTTGCAGGGAATCTCGAATGAAGCGGAGCGAAGGGTCAGTCCAGGCATGCGCTGCCGGTCTGGAATGCCGGCCGTAGAAATGCTCTGATAGACTAGAGAGGGAGCGATCTGCCGGTGGTTCGCGGTGCAGTTTGTGTACGTGGACATTGGAGGTTAGATGCTAACGGCTAATGAACAAAGCTAGAAAAGTTTAGATAAACACCAGATTCTCCAGGATACCGTCCTGGTAGAGCAGCAGTAAAGAGGACTGTTTAAATCAGTTGCTTTAGCTCTGAACCGACCCAGACTCTGGACCAAACTCACGTTTCACCGTCTGACTAATAAACCTCTGTGTTTTAGGGGACAGAGGGAACAGACGGTCTGGGTCTATTTGGATTTTCTAATCCTGAATCAAACCACCGATATTGGACTCATGGTAGAGGGGTCCAGTACCTGTTCCAGGGTCAGACACCAGGTTGAGGATGTGGCCCGGTTTGGAGTCGATGTTGAAGCAGACGTAGGTGTCGTCCCTGGGCAGGTGGACGATGAAGTGAGGATCGTTGTCCACTGAAGGAGAAACAACCGTTACGGAAAGATCAGCCTTCGCATTCCACACCATTAAAGTACGCAGAAATCACCATGGTTACCTAGATTGATCTGCTGAGGCACTGCCAGCTCCTCCGGACCCTTGGCGGCCTCACTGGGTGTGGCTGCTGTAGTAATCTGGACCCAGGGTGGAGGCTGGTAGACGACTCGGACTGGAGCCAGATTAGAGGACGCTGTGCCACCTGACATTCCTATGAACACGAGGACAAGAACCAGTAAGGAGAAACCTGGACCAGGTCTTAGGACCAGTCTGGTTTCTGGATGTTTCTAAGGATTCTGGTGGATCTGATCATCTGACTGTGAAGATCTCTCATCGTGTCATCATAATAAAGATATTATCATTGTTATCACATATTATCAATGTCTTTTCCATTTTATCATTCTTCTTCTCTGGATTGAAGTGAGATGTTAGATGTTGAAATCTTCTGGGTCATTCTGGATCATTCTGGACTATTCTTGAATATTCTGGATTATTCTAGACTATTCTGGATTATTCTGGATTATTCTGGATCATTCTGGATTATTCTGGATCATTCTGGATCATTCTGGATTATTCTGGATTATCCTGGATCATTCTGGATTATTCTGGATAATTCTGGATTATTCTGGATCATTCTGGATTATTCTGGATCATTCTGGATTATTCTGGATTATCCTGGACTATTCTGGAACATTCTGGATTATTCTGGATTGTTCTGGACTATTCTGGATTATTCTGGACTATTCTTGAATATTCTGGATTATTCTAGACTATTCTGGATTATTCAGCACTATTCTGGATCATTCTGGACTATTTTGGACTATTCTGTATCATTGTGGACTATTCTGAATCATTCTGGATTATTCTGGATTATTCTGGATTATTCTGGACTATTCTGGATCATTCTGGATTATTCTGGATCATTCTGGACTATTCTGGATCATTCTGGAATATTCTGGAGTATCCTGGATCATTCTGGACTATTCTGGATCATTCTGGATTATTCTGGATCATTCTGGATTATTCTGGATTATTCTGGATCATTCTGGACTATTCTGGATCATTCTGGATTATTCTGGACTATTCTGGATCATTCTGGATCATTCTGGATTATTCTGGACTACTCTGTATCATTCTGGATTATTCTGTATTTTTCTGGATTATTCTGGATCATTCTGGATTATTCTGGATTATCCTAGATCATTCTGGATCATTTTGGATTGTATTGGATCATTCTGGATTATTCTGGATTATCCTGGATCATTCTGGATCATTCTGGACTATTCTGGATCATTCTGGATTATTCTGGATTATTCTGGACTATTCTGGATCATTCTGGACTATTCTGGATCATTCTGGATTATTCTGGACTACTCTGTATTATTTTGACTATTCTGGATCATTCTGGATTATTCTGGATTATTCTGGATCATTCTGGATTATTCTGGATCATTCTGTATCATTCTGGACTATTCTGGATCATTCTGGATTTTTCTGGATTATTCTGGATTATTCTGGATCATTCTGGACTATTCTGAATTATTCTGGACTACTCTGTATTATTTTGACTATTCTTGATCATTCTGGATTATTCTGGATCATTCTGGATTATTCTGGATCATTCTGGATCATTCTGGATTATTCTGGATTATCCTGGAATATTCTGGATCATTCTGGATCATTCTGGATTATTCTGAATCATTCTGGATTATTCTGGATTATCCTGGACTATTCTGGATTATTCTGGATTATGCTGGATTATTCTGCACTATTCTGGATTATTCTGGACTATTCTTGAATATTCTGGATTATTCTAGACTACTCTGGATTATTCTGGATTATTCTGGATCATTCTGGACTATTTTGGACTATTCTGGAGTATTCTGGATCATTCTGGACTATTCTGGATCATTCTGGACTATTCTGGATCATTCTTGATTAAACTGGATTATTCTGGACTATTCTGGATCATTCTGGACTATTCTGGGTCATTCTGGACTATTCTGGATCATTCTGGATTATTCTGGATTATTCTGGACTATTCTGGATCATTCTGGACTATTCTGGATCATTCTGAATTATTCTGGACTACTCTGTATTATTTTGACTATTCTGGATCATTCTGGATTATTCTGAATGATTCTGGATCATTCTGGATTATTCTGGATTATTCTGGATCATTCTGGATTATTCTAGATTATCCTGGATCATTCTGGATCATTCTGGATTATCCTGGATCATTCTGGATCATTCTGGATTATTCTGGATTATCCTGGACCATTCTGGATCATTCTGGATTATTCTGGATCATTCTGGATTATTCTGGATTATCCTGGATCATTCTGGATTGTTCTGGATTATCCTGGATCATTCTGGATTATTCTGGATTATCCTGGATCATTCTGGATTGTTCTGGATCATTTTGGATTGTATTGGATCATTCTGGATTATCCTGGATCATTCTGGATTGTTCTGGATTGTTCTGGGTTTTCCTTCTTCCTCAGAGAGTCTCTGCTGTTTTTAAATCTCTCAATTACCCTCCTCATGATGAGGTATTATTAATGACAGCCTCGTTTTTATCATCTTCATGTGATTCATAAAGGTTTATGGTAAATCCTCCTCCAGTCTCCAATAATCCTGGGCTAGATGGGTCTGGCTTTGGTTTAATCCTGCTGATCCACCATGGTCCTAGTATTTCCTGTGCTGCTTTTTGGCGTGCTATCCCGTCTTATAAATCCAAACATGCTTCCACGGATCAGTGACCCGTCTAGACGGGTTTGATGGCGAGGACTTCTACGTACCTGAGCAGCAGCCGTGTTTGGGGTCTTTGGGGAAGTCGGCCAGCAGCCTCTCCGTGGCGTCCTCGCTCTCTACCAACATGGCAGTGAGAGGAGTGACGAACTGATGCTCTACGGCCAGCGCCATGATCCTCTGAGTGATCTTCCTCTTCTTGGCGGCGGAGGGAGCCAAAGCCCTGAAGGAGAGACAAGGAACAGTGAAAACAAGTTTTACAGACATGGCTCTGAGTCCGATCATCTCCTCTGGTCTTCTACCTTTCAGATATCAGCTGTTTGACCGTCATGTAGGCCCACAGCTGCTTGGCAAAGCCCGTGAACGAGTGCTGCTGCTTGGCCAGCTCCTGGTCCAGCTCCATGGTGTCCGCTTCGGTCTCCAGCCGGATGTCCAGACGGGCCTGGAATGACATGGACCACAGATTCTGCTGGGTCTAAATACTGGAGGATAAGTATCAGGGTCTCTGGTATATTGATCTGGTCTTAGAGCCTCTGTCAGGGTCTCTGGTTTATTGATCTGGTCTTAGAGCCTCTACCAGGGCCTCGGGTTTATTGATCTGGTTTTAGAGCCTCTACCAGGGTCTCGGGTTTATTGATCTGGTCTTAGAGCCTCTACCAGGGTCTCGGGTTTATTGATCTGGTTTTAGAGCCTCTACCAGGGTCTCGGGTTTATTGATCTGGTTTTAGAGCCTCTACCAGGGCCTCGGGTTTATTGATCTGGTCTTAGAGCCTCTACCAGGGTCTCGGGTTTATTGATCTGGTCTTAGAGCCTCTACCAGGGTCTCGGGTTTATTGATCTGGTCTTAGAGCCTCTACCAGGGCCTCGGGTTTATTGATCTGGTTTTAGAGCCTCTACCAGGGCCTCGGGTTTATTGATCTGGTCTTAGAGCCTCTACCAGGGCCTCGGGTTTATTGATCTGGTTTTAGAGCCTCTACCAGGGTCTCGGGTTTATTGATCTGGTCTTAGAGCCTCTACCAGGGTCTCGGGTTTATTGATCTGGTTTTAGAGCCTCTACCAGGGCCTCGGGTTTATTGATCTGGTTTTAGAGCCTCTACCAGGGTCTCGGGTTTATTGATCTGGTTTTAGAGCCTCTACCAGGGCCTCGGGTTTATTGATCTGGTTTTAGAGCCTCTACCAGGGTCTCGGGTTTATTGATCTTGTTTTAGAGCCTCTACCAGGGTCTCGGGTTTATTGATCTGGTCTTAGAGCCTCTACCAGGGTCTCGGGTTTATTGATCTGGTTTTAGAGCCTCTACCAGGGTCTCGGGTTTATCTCTGGTCTGACTCACGGCGGCGGCGGTGGTGAAGCTGGTCAGCGTGTTACTGTCCGATGGCAGCACCTTCCCCGCTACCACGATCTCTGAGCCACTGAAGAATTTATCGAAGCTGTTCTGTGTGACCTCAGAGACGGAGTCTTCTGGAAACTGGATGGTGATCTGTCTCAGCAGGGGGGATGAGACCTGGCTGTAGAACATCTGTGGGGAGAGGGTCAAAGGAGATACCCACCATGCAGCAGGTCACCATCAGACATCAGAAAGGAACAGATGAACCTACGGTGCCCCTATCATCTAGACTTCATCCCTGACCATCCTCTTACCCGGAGCTGCTCAGCGGCGTCGTGGTTGGCGTAGATCCTCTGAGCCATGCCCCTGTTCTCCATGGCGATACGCTCTAGGAAGTCATAGTCCACGTCAAAGCCGATACCCAATGAGAAGAGAGAATACTCCTCCCTCATCACTCGCTTCACGTTCTTCTGGATGGTTCTGAGCCTGATCTCACCTGTGAGGAATCAGCCCGTTAATCCAGTTTCACTGACAAAGCCTTTAAACTAGGATTAGTCATTATTTTTAATATTTAGGATTAGGGATTTACAACTACCGCTCAGATTTGTCCAACTTTGTGATTAAAACTCAGATAAGAAAACTTTCATCAACATCATTTAGGACAAAGGTTCGGCACACTGGGATGAGAAGATGCCCTGGTCCATTTATTTCCTGAGAAGGACTGGCACCAGCTGATGGACCGGTCCGGCAGTCTTACCTACAGTCGGGTCTCCATCAGACACAAGAATGATCATGGAGACAGATCGAGGGTCGATGAGTCCCTGGTTGGACGCTCTAACCAGCATCTGAACGGCTCTCATCAGGGCCTCGTTGATGTTTGTTCCTGGAGTCAGAGACCAGAGGATTATATTTAGAGTATTTAAAGACTCTTTCTGAGTAAATTACAGAGAACGTTTCGGTACCTCCGTTGGGTTTGATGTTCTGTATGTAATTCTTGGCGTCTGCAATCTGAATGGTTGAGGCGGGGACCATCTCCTCGCTCCAGCAGCGGACATTGTGGTTGAAGTCGATGATGCTGAAGTGATCATCGATGGTCAGGTCGTCCAAAATGGCCTTCATGGCCTCCACAGTCTGGAAAAGAAGAGTCAGACTGGGCTTTAACTGGTCAGACTGGGCTTTAACTGGTCAGACTGGGGTTTAACTGGTCAGGTACCAGGAGGATCCAGCAGTAGTGTGGGAGGCGGGGCCTCTAATGATCCTATCATTATTCTGGGTTATCTGAAGAGTCTAGGTCTGGGAGGGAGACAGCTGAAAATGGTCCTTTGTGTTTAGAGGTAACAGCCAATGCATTCTCCAAACTGACCACCAGGTGGCAGTGTTATTCAAAGAATTAGGTACATTTAACCATAAGGGAACGGGATGGCGGTCAGAGTCCACCGACCTCTAACCATGGAACCGTCTCTGATGGTCTCCTACCTGCTTCATCTTGACTCCCCACATGGAGCCGCTGACGTCGATGACAAACACGATGTTTTTAGGGAGCGGGGAGAGGTTAGAGGGGGCGAAGAACTGGACGAAGTGTCCGTCTGAGACCTGGAAGAAAATCCGTAGAGGGTTATTGTCTTTAAAAACTCCTGTTTGTATGTTTGATTAAACAGCCATCAATAACGCTTCAAGTTTAAGTCAATCCAGTTTTTTAAACTAAAAATAATCATTCTTTTAATCAGTGTTGTTCAATGATGCTGTCATCAGATATTAGAATTCTGCTGTAGTTATGTGTGTTCATTAATAAGGCTGTAGTTATTGATAATACTGCAGTCCTACATGTCAGTGAATGACATCTTAACCCTTGCAGTATGACGAGTTCCTGATCTACCTGAAGTTCCCCGGCGTTGCTGTCCCTGTTCACGTCGTATCTTACGGTAAAGACGCCGTCGATGGCGCTGTCCGTGCAGTTATCACACTTTCTCTGCTGCTGTAGGGTCGGCTTAAAGACAACGTGAGCCTGCAGAGAAAAAGAACATGGTACAGTGAATAAATACTGGTACTAAAAAAGGTTCATCACATCAAACTCTAGAGGAACATTAGATACTGGTACTAAAAAAGGTTCATCACATCAAACTCTAGAGGAACATTAGATACTGGTACTAAAAAAGGTTCATCACATCAAACTCTAGAGGAACATTAGATACTGGTACTCAGAAACAGTAGCGATGGTTCCTATATATGTAGGACCAGCTGTTGGCCACTTTAAAACACTGAAGTTTAGATTACATCTTCAGCTGGCCTGTTCTCACAGCTGTTCCTCGGTCTTCATTTCTGACAAACATTTTCTACCTACAATCAAAGAATGGTGAAGTCATGCTGTCTCTCTGAGCTCCTCCTGGTCTTACCTTGTCTTTGGTCTGGGTCACTCTGATCAGGTTAGAAAAACTCTCTCCAAGCGTGTTTGGGATGTGGACAGAGGAAATTCCCTTCGGCTCATAAATGTAGACGTCCACCTACATGAGACAGAGTGACACATAGGAGAAGAACTTTTTACAGATGGATCACGTGGTCTCTGTCAAAGATGGATCACGTGGTCTCTGTCAAAGATGGATGACGTGGTCTCTGTCAAAGATGGATGACGTGGTCTCTGTCAAAGATGGATGACGTGGTCTCTGTCAAAGATGGATCACGTGGTCTCTGTCAAAGATGGACCACGTGGTCTCTGTCAAAGATGGATCACGTGGTCTCTGTCAAAGATGGACCACGTGGTCTCTGTCAAAGATGGACCACGTGGTCTCTGTCAAAGATGGATCACGTGGTCTCTGTCAAAGATGGACCACGTGGTCTCTGTCAAAGATGGATCACGTGGTCTCTGTCAAAGATGGACCACGTGGTCTCTGTCAAAGATGGACCACGTGGTCTCTGTCAAAGATGGATGACGTGGTCTCTGTCAAAGATGGATGACGTGGTCTCTGTCAAAGATGGATCACGTGGTCTCTGTCAAAGATGGACCACGTGATCTCTGTCAAAGATGGACCACGTGGTCTCTGTCAAAGATGGACGACGTGGTCTCTGTCAAAGATGGACGACGTGGTCTCTGTCAAAGATGGATCACGTGGTCTCTGTCAAAGATGGATCACGTGGTCTCTGTCAAAGATGGACCACGTGGTCTCTGTCAAAGATGGATCACGTGGTCTCTGTCAAAGATGGATCACGTGGTCTCTGTCAAAGATGGATCACGTGGTCTCTGTCAAAGATGGATCACGTGGTCTCTGTCAAAGATGGACCACGTGGTCTCTGTCAAAGATGGATGATGTGGTCTCTGTCAAAGATGGACCACGTGGTCTCTGTCAAAGATGGATGATGTGGTCTCTGTCAAAGATGGACCACGTTGTCTCTGTCAAAGATGGATGATGTGGTCTCTGTCAAAGATGGATCACGTGGTCTCTGTCAAAGATGGACCACGTGGTCTCTGTCAAAGATGGATCACGTGGTCTCTGTCAAAGATGGATCACGTGGTCTCTGTCAAAGATGGACCACGTGGTCTCTGTCAAAGATGGATGATGTGGTCTCTGTCAAAGATGGACCACGTGGTCTCTGTCAAAGATGGATGATGTGGTCTCTGTCAAAGATGGACCACGTTGTCTCTGTCAAAGATGGATGATGTGGTCTCTGTCAAAGATGGACCATGTGGTCTCTGTCAAAGATGGAGCACGTGGTCTCTGTCAAAGATGGACCACGTGGTCTCTGTCAAAGATGGATCACGTGGTCTCTGTCAAAGATGGATGACGTGGTCTCTGTCAAAGATGGATGACGTGGTCTCTGTCAAAGATGGACCACGTGGTCTCTGTCAAAGATGGATCACGTGGTCTCTGTCAAAGATGGACCACGTGGTCTCTGTCAAAGATGGACCACGTGGTCTCTGTCAAAGATGGATCACGTGGTCTCTGTCAAAGATGGACCACGTGGTCTCTGTCAAAGATGGACCACGTGGTCTCTGTCAAAGATGGATCACATGGTCTTTCTACCTGGAAGTGAGGCACCAGCCTCCCGGGCTGCAGGTACAGCATGTGATCGTATACGCCGAGCCTCCGCTGCATCATCTCCTGGTAGTGAAGCTCAAACTCGATGTTACTGCCTGGAGGAACGTGGACTTCGGTCTTAAAGGTCTCCATGTCATGGGAGTTGGCCCTAGAAGCAGACAGAAACTGTTTTTGATGAAGCTGTTGAAGTCTGACAGAGGAAAGAAAGCCAGGTAGTTTACCTGACAATGCCAGCTGCCTTTCCCCGGGCCCGGGCCTGGGCGTAAAGGTTCCTGGCCACTGTCTTCTCCTTCACTGAGCCCATGAAGGTGATCCCGTTTACATTCCTGCATCATAAACGTACCAAAGATTAAAAAAGGTCTCGGTGAAACAGCGTTTGGATGGTATGGAGCTGCTCTCACATGGTGAAGTTGGTGATGAATGCCCGTTTGGGGATCTGCACGTTGAAGCCAATGCTCTGAGCTTTGGAGCCTGAGTTGACCACAGAGCTTCGCACGGTGGTGTGGGCAAAGCGTGATGTGATGCGGCTCTCCACCTTGTAGCTCTTGACGGTGATGTCATCTCCACGGATGGCCTGAGTAGGAGATCACAAGTCATCAGGTTGAAACCTTGCAGTTTAAGAGCAGGCTTCCTGTGAATCAACCTCATTTCTTAGCAGTGAGTCCATTTTTATGGGTGTAACTTTAAGAATTTTGTTAAACATGTTCAAATACTTAAGGGACTTCCTTTTAACAAGAAAGGACCCAAAAGTTCTAACCCTTTCTAATATTTTTTATGTATGTATGGGGTTAGGTCTTTATTTGGTCTGGTCTTAGGTCGTTGTTTGGTCTGGTCTTAGGTCTTTGTTTGGTCTGGTTTTAGGTGACATTAGGCCTGGTCTTAGGTCTTTGTTTGCTCTGGTTTTAGGTGACATTAGGCCTGGTCTTAGGTCTTTGTTTGCTCTGGTCTTAGGTCTTTGTTTGGTCTGGTTTTAGGTGACATTAGGCCTGGTTTTAGGTCTTTGTTTGGTCTGGTCTTTCTTTCTTTCTTTCTTTCTTTCTTTATTTGTGTTTGCACAAATAAGAAATAACAATTTACAGTTAGTGCACACATTTGACAAGGAAAGTACACATGTAAGATTGTGCTGGTGAGGTAAGGAAACCCGAGAATGGCTTTTAATTAAACATCACCATAGTAGTCATAACTAATAACCAGTAGTGATAATGGTCAAGATTAAAATGAACAAAAGGAAAAAACACATAACAGGTAAGGCAGTGCAGAAAACACAACGTGCTATGTTCAAGGCATTGTTTTCTGTGATGACAATTTGATGTTCTTATTTCATACTTCCAACAATAGACACGTCCTTGTACTTCATTTTGCATACACAGAAATAAACAGATATGTACACACTAGGGTTGTAAAGGAGGTGCTAGACTATTGCACTCAGAATGTAAAGTACATTTCACACATATTTAGGCATGTGCACACACACATACACAAACAAACATACCCACTTAACATATGAAATTTTAATATAGTTGGTCATACATTCCTGTGAGAGTATAAATGTCGATACATGTCTTTACCCAGCCAGAAGAGTGTTTGAGTTGCTGCTACCCTTGTATGCTACCAAAGAATTTTGTTATTAATTTTGCTATTTTGATCTGGAGAAGTTGTGGGCTACAGATTGAAATAAAAAATGCAGGTGTATAGAATGCCAATGTCTGATGTAATCAATTTATTTATTAAACATTTTTTGAACATCTTTAGGGAGAATGTTTTTTTTTTTTTTTTTTTAAGATTTATTTTTGGCCTTTTTTGCCTTTATTAGATAGGACAGTGGATAGAGTTGGAAACAGGGAGGAGAGCGGGGAGAGACATGCAGGAAATAGTGCCATGGGCTGGATTCGAACCCGGGTCGCCTGCGTATATGGCGTGCGCCTTAACCACTTGACTACCGGCGCACCGGGGGAGAATGTTTTTTCTAGGAGGTGTGAGTATGTGTTCCACAGTGTGACACCTCTGTATGTAATGAATTACTGCGCTCTAGAGGTGTGACACTGAAGGGGCACGCAATTGGTTTGCTCTTCTGGTTGGGTATTTGCGATAGTTGGAATTATCAGAAAAATATAGTTCATAGTCTTAGGTCTTTGTTTGGTCTGGTATAGGGTAACATCAAGCCTTGTCAAGGTCATTGTTTGATCTGGTCTTAGGTCTCTGTTTGGCCTGGTTTTAGGTCTTTGTTTGGCCTGGTTTTAGGTCTTTATTTACCCTGGTTTTAGGTCTTTGTATTGGCTGGTCATAAGTCTTTATTTTAGGTCTTTGTTTGGCCTGGATTAAATTCTTTATTTTGCCTGGTCTTAGGTCTTCGTTTGGCATGGTTTTAGGTCTTTGTTTGATCTGGTTTTACTCTTTATTTTTCCTGGTTTTATTTCTTTGTTTGGCCTGGTTTTAGGTCGTTGTTTGGCCTGGTTTTAGGTTTTTGTTTGGCCTGGTCTTAAGTCTTTATTTGGCCTGGTTCAAGGTTTTCATTTGGCCTGGTTTGAGGTCTTTGTTTGGCCTGGTTTTAGGTCTTTGTTTGGCCTGGTGTTAGGTCTCTGTTTGGCATGGTTTTAGGTCTTTGTATTGCCTGGTCTTAAGTCTTTTTTTGGCTTGGTTTAAAATATTCATTTGGCCTGGTTGTAGGTCTTTGTTTGGCCTGGTCTTAGGTCTTTATTTACCCTGGTTTTAGGTCTCAGTTTGGCATGGTTTTAGGTCTCTGTTTGGCCAGGTCTTAGGTCTTTATTTACCCTGGTTTTAGGTCTTTGTTTGGCTAGGTCTTAGGTCTTTGTTTGGCCTGGTTTTAGGTCTCTGTTTGGCCTGGTTTTAGGTCTCTGTTTGGCCTGGTTTTAGGTCTCTGTTTGGCCTGGTTTTAGGTCTTTGTTTGGCCTGGTTTTAGGTCTTTATTTACCCTGGTTTTAGGTCTTTGTTTGGCCTGATTTTAGGTCTCTGTTTGGCCAGGTCTTAGGTCTTTGTTTGGCCTGGCTGTAGGTCTCTGTTTACCCTGGTTTTAGGTCTCTGTTTGGCCTGGTTTTAGGTCTTTGTTTGGCCTGGTCTTAGGTCTCTGTTTGGCCAGGTCTTAGGTCTTTATTTACCCTGGTTTTAGGTCTTTGTTTGGCCTGGCTGTAGGTCTCTGTTTGGCCAGGTCTCAGGTCTTTGTTTGGCCTGGTCTTAGGTCTTTGTTTGGCTAGGTCTTAGGTCTTTGTTTGGCCTGGTTGTAGGTCTCTGTTTACCCTGGTTTTAGGTCTCTATTTGGATTGGTTTTACGTCTCTGTTTGGCCTGGTTTTAGGTCTTTGTTTGGCCTGGTTTTAGGTCTTTATTTACCCTGGTTTTAGGTCTTTGTTTGGCCTGGTTTTAGGTCTCTGTTTGGCCAGGTCTCAGGTCTTTGTTTGGCCTGGGCTTAGGTCTTTGTTTGGCTAGGTCTTAGGTCTTTGTTTGGCCTGGTTGTAGGTCTATGTTTACCCTGGTTTTACGTCTCTGTTTGGCCTGGTTTTAGGTCTCTGTTTGGCCTGGTTTTAGGTCTTTATTTACCCTGGTTTTAGGTCTCTGTTTGGCATGGTTTTAGGTCGTTGTTTGGCCTGGTTTTAGGTCTTTGTTTGGCCTGGTTTTAGGTCTTTATTTACCCTGGTTTTATGTCTTTGTTTGGCCTGATTTTAGGTCTCTGTTTAGCCAGGTCTTAGGTCTTTGTTTGGCCTGGCTGTAGGTCTCTGTTTACCCTGGTTTTAGGTCTCTGTTTGGCCTGGTTTTAGGTCTTTGTTTGGCCTGGTCTTAGGTCTCTGTTTGGCCAGGTCTTAGGTCTTTATTTACCCTGGTTTTAGGTCTTTGTTTGGCCTGGCTGTAGGTCTCTGTTTGGCCAGGTCTCAGGTCTTTGTTTGGCCTGGTCTTAGGTCTTTGTTTGGCTAGGTCTTAGGTCTTTCTTTGGCCTGGTTTTAGGTCTTTGTTTACCCTGGTTTTAGGTCTCTGTTTGGCCTGGTTTTAGGTCTTTATTTACCCTGGTTTTAGGTCTTTGTTTACCCTGGTTTTAGGTCTCTGTTTGGCCTGGTTTTAGGTGTTTGTTTGGCCTGGTCTTAGGTCTCTGTTTGGCCTGGATTTAGGTCTTTGTTTGGCATAATTTAGGTTTCTGTTTGGCTAGGTCTTAGGTCTTTGTTTGGCCTGGTCTTAGGTCTTTATTTTACCTGGCTTCAGGTCTCTGTTTGACATGGTTTTAGGTCTTTGTTTGGCCGGGTCTTAGGTCTTTGTTTGGCATGGTTTTAGGACTTTGTTTGGCCTGGTTTTAGGTCTTTGTTTGGCCTGATTTTAGGTCTCTGTTTGGCCAGGTCTTAGGTCTTTGTTTGGCCTGGTTTTAGGTCTCTGTTTGGCCAGGTCTCAGGTCTTTGTTTGGCCTGGGCTTAGGTCTTTGTTTGGCTAGGTCTTAGGTCTTTGTTTGGCCTGGTTGTAGGTCTATGTTTACCCTGGTTTTACGTCTCTGTTTGGCCTGGTTTTAGGTCTCTGTTTGGCCTGGTTTTAGGTCTTTATTTACCCTGGTTTTAGGTCTCTGTTTGGCATGGTTTTAGGTCGTTGTTTGGCCTGGTTTTAGGTCTTTGTTTGGCCTGGTTTTAGGTCTTTATTTACCCTGGTTTTATGTCTTTGTTTGGCCTGATTTTAGGTCTCTGTTTAGCCAGGTCTTAGGTCTTTGTTTGGCCTGGCTGTAGGTCTCTGTTTACCCTGGTTTTAGGTCTCTGTTTGGCCTGGTTTTAGGTCTTTGTTTGGCCTGGTCTTAGGTCTCTGTTTGGCCAGGTCTTAGGTCTTTATTTACCCTGGTTTTAGGTCTTTGTTTGGCCTGGCTGTAGGTCTCTGTTTGGCCAGGTCTCAGGTCTTTGTTTGGCCTGGTCTTAGGTCTTTGTTTGGCTAGGTCTTAGGTCTTTCTTTGGCCTGGTTTTAGGTCTTTGTTTACCCTGGTTTTAGGTCTCTGTTTGGCCTGGTTTTAGGTCTTTATTTACCCTGGTTTTAGGTCTTTGTTTACCCTGGTTTTAGGTCTCTGTTTGGCCTGGTTTTAGGTGTTTGTTTGGCCTGGTCTTAGGTCTCTGTTTGGCCTGGATTTAGGTCTTTGTTTGGCATAATTTAGGTTTCTGTTTGGCTAGGTCTTAGGTCTTTGTTTGGCCTGGTCTTAGGTCTTTATTTTACCTGGCTTCAGGTCTCTGTTTGACATGGTTTTAGGTCTTTGTTTGGCCGGGTCTTAGGTCTTTGTTTGGCATGGTTTTAGGACTTTGTTTGGCCTGGTTTTAGGTCTTTGTTTGGCCTGATTTTAGGTCTCTGTTTGGCCAGGTCTTAGGTCTTTGTTTGGCCTGGCTGTAGGTCTCTGTTTACCCTGGTTTTAGGTCTCTGTTTGGCCTGGTTTTAGGTCTTTGTTTAGCCTGGTCTTAGGTCTCTGTTTGGCCAGGTCTTAGGTCTTTATTTACCCTGGTTTTAGGTCTTTGTTTGGCCTGGCTGTAGGTCTCTGTTTGGCCAGGTCTCAGGTCTTTGTTTGGCCTGGTCTTAGGTCTTTGTTTGGCTAGGTCTTAGGTCTTCGTTTGGCCTGGTTTTAGGTCTTTGTTTACCCTGGTTTTAGGTCTCTGTTTGGCCTGGTTTTAGGTCTTTGTTTACCCTGGTTTTAGGTCTCTGTTTGGCCTGGTTTTAGGTCTTTATTTACCCTGGTTTTAGGTCTTTATTTACCCTGGTTTTAGGTCTCTGTTGGCCTGGTTTTAGGTGTTTGTTTGGCCTGGTCTTAGGTCTCTGTTTGGCCAGGTCTTAGGTCTTTATTTACCCTGGATTTAGGTCTTTGTTTGGCCTGGATTTAGGTCTTTGTTTGGCATAATTTAGGTTTCTGTTTGGCTAGGTCTTAGGTCTTTGTTTGGCCTGGTCTTAGGTCTTTATTTTACCTGGCTTCAGGTCTCTGTTTGACATGGTTTTAGGTCTTTGTTTGGCCGGGTCTTAGGTCTTTGTTTGGCATGGTTTTAGGACTTTGTTTGGCCTGGTTTTAGGTCTTTCTTTGGCCTTGTTTTAGGTCTTTGTATTGCCTGGTCTTAAGTCTTTATTTGGCTTGGTTTAAAATATTAATTTGGCCTGGATTGAGGTCTTTGTTTGGCCTGGTCTTAGGTCTTTATTTACCCTGGTTTTAGGTCTCTGTTTTGCATGGTTTTAGGTCGTTGCTTGGCCTGGTCTAAGGTCTTTGTTTGACATGGTTTTAGGTCTTTGTTTGGCCTGGGCGTAAGGTCTCTGTTCGACATGGGTTTAGGTCTTTTTTTGGACGGGTCTTAGGTCTTTGTTTGGCATGGTTTTAGGTCTTTGTTTGGCCTGGTTTTAGGTCTTTGTATTGCCTGGTCTTAGGTCTTCGTTTGGCCTGGTCTTAGGTCTTTATTTACCCTGGTTTTAGGTCTCTGTTTGGCCTGGTTTGAGGTCTTTGTTTGGCTAGGTCTTAGGGCTTTGTTTGGCCTGGTTGTAGGTCTCTGTTTACCCTGGTTTTAGGTCTCTGTTTGGCCTGGTTTTAGGTCGTTGTTTGGCCTGGTCTAAGGTCTCTGTTTGGCCAGGTCTTAGGTCTTTATTTACCCTGGATTTAGGTCTTTGTTTGGCATGCTTTAGGTTTCTGTTTGGCTACGTCTTAGGTCTTTGTTTGGCCTGGTCTTAGGTCTTTATTTTACCTGGCTTCAGGTCTCTGTTTGACATGGTTTTAGGTCTTTGTTTGGCCTGGTCTTAGGTCTATGTTTGGCCTGGTCATAGGTCTTTGTTTGGCCAGGTCTTAGGTCTTTATTTACCCTGGTTTTAGGTCTTTGTTTGGCCTGGTTTTAGGTCTCTGTTTGGCCAGGTCTCAGGTCTTTATTTGGCCTGGTCTTAGGTCTTTATTTTACCTGGCTTCAGGTCTCTGTTTGACATGGTTTTAGGTCTTTGTTTGGCCTGGTCTTAGGTCTATGTTTGGCCTGGTCATAGGTCTTTGTTTGGCCAGGTCTTAGGTCTTTATTTACCCTGGTTTTAGGTCTTTGTTTGGCCTGGTTTTAGGTCTCTGTTTGGCCAGGTCTCAGGTCTTTATTTGGCCTGGTCTTAGGTCTTTATTTTACCTGGCTTCAGGTCTCTGTTTGACATGGTTTTAGGTCTTTGTTTGGCCTGGTCTTAGGTCTATGTTTGGCCTGGTCATAGGTCTTTGTTTGGCCAGGTCTTAGGTCTTTATTTACCCTGGTTTTAGGTCTTTGTTTGGCCTGGTTTTAGGTCTCTGTTTGGCCAGGTCTCAGGTCTTTATTTGGCCTGGTCTTAGGTCTTTATTTACCTTGGTTTTAGGTCCTTGTTTGGCCTGGTCTTAGGTCTTTATTTACCCTGGTTTAAGGTCACTGTTTGGCCTGGTCTTAGGTCTTTATTTACCCTGGTTTTAGGTCTCTGTTTGGCCTGGTTTTAGGTCTTTGTTTGGTTAGGTCTTAGGTCTCTGTTTGGCCTGGTCTTAGGTCTTTGTTCACCCTGGTTTTAGGTCTTTGTTTGGCCTGGTCTGAGGTCTTTTTTTACCCTGGTTTTAGGTCTTTGTTTGGCCTGGTCTTAGGTCTTTTTTTACCCTGGTTTTAAATTTTCATTTGGCCTGGTTTTAGGTCTTTGTTTGACTTGGTTTAAATTCTTTATTTTGCCTGGTCTTAGGTCTTTATTTGGCCTGGTCTTAGGTCTTCGTTCTTTGGCCTGGTTTTAGGTCTTTCTTTGGCCTGGTTTTAGGTCTTTCTTTGGCCTAGTTTTAGGCCTTTGACTGGCCTGGTTGGTATCATGGTTTCTTTATCTTTATAGAGATCAATCATGCTTTGTCCTGATAGATGGATGTTAGATAGATGTTAGATATTTTAGAGATGTTTTATAGACTTGAGTTTTCTGGGACAGAGCTGACCAACCTCTCCATTAGTCTGGGACTGTTGTGGGATAAAGTCAGCATGGTCACCTTTGACCGTAATGATCTACAGAGATCAATATTAATTGTTTTGTCCTGATAGAAATGGATAGACATTTTGAAGATGTGTTAGACTTGAGTTTTCTCAGACAGTGATGGTGAAAAACTTTGCCAGTGTTGGATGGCAGCAGGATAAAGTCAATAACCGGTCAGTCATCAGGCTCTCCTCAAACAGCTGGATATTGATCCACAGATAAGTCGAACTGGGTCACAGTGCACATGCTTCAACAACAGGATGATGGGGGGGGGTGAGGGGGGGTGCATACCTCAAAGTCTTCCTGCTCCTCACTCGTCAGTATGGCCCTCTGAAACACAGAGTTAATCTGGTGTTATTGATCATTAGGATTATTAATGTAAACGGTCCATTATTGATCAGATGGTTATTTTGAAACCACATCCATCTCTGTCTGCAGATACTGAAACTCAACCAACCACTAGGACAGTCAGGAACAGTAGGACAGTCAGGAACATTCGGACAGTCAGGAACGTTCGGACAGTCAGGAACATTCGGACAGTCAGGAACGTTAAGACAGTCAGGAACGTTAGGACAGTCAGGAACATTCGGACAGTCAGGAACGTTCGGACAGTCAGGAACATGAGGATAGTCAGGAACATGAGGACAGTCAGGAATGTTCGGACAGTCAGGAACATGAGGATAGTCAGGAACATTAGGACAGTCAGGAATGTTCGGACAATCAGGAATATTAGGACAGTCAGGAACATTAGGACAGTCAGGAACGTTCGGACAGTCAGGACGTGAGGACAGTCAGGAACATTAGGACAGTCAGGAATGTTCGGCCAGTCAGGAACATGAGGATAGTCAGGAACATTAGGACAGTCAGGAACATTGGGACAGTCAGGAACATTAGGACAGTAAGGAACGTGAGGACAGTCAGGAACATTGGGACAGTCAGGAATGTTCGGACAATCAGGAATATTAGGAAAGTCAGGAACATTAGGACAGTCAGGAACGTTCGGACAGTCAGGAACATGAGGATAGTCAGGAACATTAGGACAGTCAGGAATGTTCGGACAATCAGGAATATTAGGACAGTCAGGAACATTCAGACAGTCAGGACGTGAGGACAGTCAGGAACATTAGGACAGTCAGGAATGTTCGGCCAGTCAGGAACATGAGGATAGTCAGGAACATTGGGACAGTCAGGAACATTGGGACAGTCAGGAACATTAGGACAGTAAGGAACGTGAGGACAGTCAGGAACATTAGGACAGTCAGGAATGTTCAGCCAGTCAGGAACGTGAGGACAGTCAGGAACAGTAGGACAGTCAGGAACGTGAGGACAGTCAGGAACAGTAGGACAGTCAGGAACGTTAAGACAGTCAGGAATGTTCGGACTGTCAGGAACCTGAGGACAGTCAGGAACAGTAGGACAGTCAGAAACATTAAGACTGTCAGGAATGTTAGGACAGTCAGGAACATTAGGACAGTCAGGAACGTTCAGACAGTCAAGAACATCAGGACAGTCAGGAAAGTTAAACAGTCAGGAAAGTTAAGACAGTCAGGAACAGTAAGACAGTCAGGAACGTTGGGACAGTGAGGAACTTAGGACAGTCAGGAACGTTAGGACAGTCAGGAACATTGGGACAGTCAGGAACATTAGGACAGTCAGGAACATTAGGGCATTTAAAAATGTTCGGACTGTCAGGAACGTGAGGACAGTCAGGAACATTCGGACAGTCAGGAACATTAGGACAGTCAGAAATATTAGGACAGTCAGGAACGTTAGGACAGTCAGAATTGTTAGGACAGTCAGGAACATTCAGACAGTCAGGAACATTAGGACAGTCAGGAACGTTAAGACAGTCAGGAACGATAAGACAGTCAGGAACATTAGGACAGTCAGGAACGTTAAGACAGTCAGGAACGTTAGGACAGTCAGGAACATTATCAGACATTCAAAGATGGACAGGAGGACAGATCTTACCTTTTGTCTCTCCAGATGATCATGAATGTGTGTCTGCAGGCAGACAAAAAATATATAAATAAATAAAGAGGAAATAAATTTTATATGCAGATTCAGGAGGAAGGATTCTGCATTTGTTTCTGCAGGAAGTTAAGAAAATCATGATTTATTTTAGGATACAATTCATAATTGTATTGATAAAAAAACAAATAGTATTTATCACACCATACCGTAGTCTGATAATATGACAATCCCAAACCAAACCACACAGTCTGATTCTCAAGGCCATCTATGAGGGGGGGAAGGGGGAGCTTTCTGGGGTCCTGCCAAACTGGGGGCCCATGGAGGTCAGCAAAATCATGGTACATTCCAAAGTTAATCTGTAATAACCATATTTTATATTTAACCTGAATAACAACCTATCTGCTCAAGGAAACAAATGTGAATTTTATTTATTTATTTATGCTGCAATATATATGCACTACCGCTCCAAAGCTCAGTATCACATGGAATTTATCCAGTTTTCCATGGAAAAACTTGTGAAATTAGTTTGAATAGGAAGCACAGCAAATGAACTGGACATGCTGACATTGTCAGAGTTAAAAATAATGATTTTAAAGAAAAATGTTCTTTAAACTTTGCCTCCACAGAAAATGAACACCTTTTACAGCAGTGACAACTGTGCAGACCTTAGACATTCTAGCTGTCAGTTCTTCAAGGTAATATGAGGAGATTTCCCCCATGCTTCCTGGAGAATCTCCTACAGGATGGATTGTTGATGGAGTCTTCCTCCGTGCTGTACGGTTAAGCTCCTCCCACAACAGCTCCATTGGGTTCAGATCTGAGGACTGTGCTGGCCACTCCATTACAGTCAGAATTCTGGCTGAATGATTATCATCTAAATATTCTGCAGAAACGCTGGAGATGTGTTCTGGGTCATTATCCTGTTGGAGGATGAAACTGGCTCCAACCAAGGTCAGTCCGGTGCCAATGGCATGGCACTGCAAAATCTTGTGACAGCTGCCCTTCCTTGAACGTCTCTTCCACTCTTTAAAAACCTCCTATTATCACCTTCAAAGCCCCCAGACCATCACACTGCCTTCACCTCCAACGCCCCCAGACCATCTCACTGCCTCCACCTCCAACGCCCCCAGACCATCACACTGCCTCCACCTCCAACGCCCCCAGACCATCTCACTGCCTCCACCTCCAACGCCCCCAGACCATCTCACTGCCTCCACCTCCAACGCCCCCAGACCATCTCACTGCCTCCACCTCCAACGCCCCCAGACCATCTCACTGCCTCCACCTCCACAACCCCCAGACCATCACACTGCCTCCACCTCCAACGCCCCCAGACCATCTCACTGCCTCCACCTCCAACGCCCCCAGACCATCTCACTGCCTCCACCTCCAACGCCCCCAGACCATCTCACTGCCTCCACCTCCAATGCCCCCAGACCATCTGAACACAGAACAGCAGATCTCATCATCACACATAAAGAACACGGTCAGAGAAGTTTAAATCACTAAAAGATGATTCCTGATCCTTCAGGCGAAAGCAGAGAACTTAAGGCTCACAGAAACATCCCTTTACACCAAGACAACTCACAACAGAATGATAGAAAAGAGAGATTAAATACAGTTAGAGACTGACACTACAGATTACTGAGACTAAATACAGTTAGAGACTGACACTACAGATTACTGAGACTAAATACAGTTAGAGACTGACACTACAGATTACTGAGACTAAATACAGTTAGAGACTGACACTACAGATTACTGAGACTAAATACAGTTAGAGACTGACACTACAGATTACTGAGACTAAATACAGTTAGAGACTGACACTACAGATTACTGAGACTAAATACAGTTAGAGACTGACACTACAGATTACTGAGACTAAATACAGTTAGAGACTGACACTACAGATTACTGAGACTAAATACAGTTAGAGACTGACACTACAGATTACTGAGAGACTAAATACAGTTAGAGACTGACACTACAGATTACTGAGATTAAATACAGTTAGAGACTGACACTACAGATTACTGAGATTAAATACAGTTAGAAACTGACACTACAGATTACTGAGACTAAATACAGTTAGAGACTGACACTACAGATTACTGAGACTAAATACAGTTAGAGACTGACACTACAGATTACTGAGACTAAATACAGTTAGAGACTGACACTACAGATTACTGAGACTAAATACAGTTAGAGACTGACACTACAGATTACTGAGATTAAATACAGTTAGAGACTGACACTACAGATTACTGAGACTAAATACAGTTAGAGACTGACACTACAGATTACTGAGACTAAATACAGTTAGAGACTGACACTACAGATTACTGAGAGACTAAATACAGTTAGAGACTGACACTACAGATTACTGAGACTAAATACAGTTAGAGACTGACACTACAGATTACTGAGATTAAATACAGTTAGAGACTGACACTACAGATTACTGAGAGACTAAATACAGTTAGAGACTGACACTACAGATTACTGAGATTAAATACAGTTAGAGACTGACATTACAGATTACTGAGATTAAATACAGTTAGAGACTGACACTACAGATTACTGAGAGACTAAATACAGTTAGAGACTGACACTACAGATTACTGAGATTAAATACAGTTAGAGACTGACATTACAGATTACTGAGATTAAATACAGTTAGAGACTGACACTACAGATTACTGAGAGACTAAATACAGTTAGAGACTGACACTACAGATTACTGAGATTAAATACAGTTAGAGACTGACATTACAGATTACTGAGATTAAATACAGTTAGAGACTGACATTACAGATTACTGAGATTAAATACAGTTAGAGACTGACACTACAGATTACTGAGAGACTAAATACAGTTAGAGACTGACACTACAGATTACTGAGACTAAATACAGTTAGAGACTGACACTACAGATTACTGAGACTAAATACAGTTAGAGACTGACACTACAGATTACTGAGAGACTAAATACAGTTAGAGACTGACACTACAGATTACTGAGAGACTAAATACAGTTAGAGACTGACACTACAGATTACTGAGAGACTAAATACAGTTAGAGACTGACACTACAGATTACTGAGACTAAATACAGTTAGAGACTGACACTACAGATTACTGAGATTAAATACAGTTAGAGACTGACACTACAGATTACTGAGATTAAATACAGTTAGAGACTGACACTACAGATTACTGAGAGACTAAATACAGTTAGAGACTGACACTACAGATTACTGAGAGACTAAATACAGTTAGAGACTGACACTACAGATTACTGAGAGACTAAATACAGTTCGAGACTGACATTACAGATTACTGAGATTAAATACAGTTAGAGACTGACACTACAGATTACTGAGACTAAATACAGTTCGAGACTGACACTACAGATTACTGAGACTAAATACAGTTAGAGACTGACACTACAGATTACTGAGACTAAATACAGTTAGAGACTGACACTACAGATTACTGAGACTAAATACAGTTAGAGACTGACACTACAGATTACTGAGACTAAATACAGTTAGAGACTGACACTACAGATTACTGAGACTAAATACAGTTAGAGACTGACACTACAGATTACTGAGACTAAATACAGTTAGAGACTGACACTACAGATTACTGAGACTAAATACAGTTAGAGACTGACACTACAGATTACTGAGACTAAATACAGTTAGAGACTGACACTACAGATTACTGAGACTAAATACAGTTAGAGACTGACACTACAGATTACTGAGAGACTAAATACAGTTAGAGACTGACACTACAGATTACTGAGATTAAATACAGTTAGAGACTGACACTACAGATTACTGAGATTAAATACAGTTAGAAACTGACACTACAGATTACTGAGACTAAATACAGTTAGAGACTGACACTACAGATTACTGAGACTAAATACAGTTAGAGACTGACACTACAGATTACTGAGACTAAATACAGTTAGAGACTGACACTACAGATTACTGAGACTAAATACAGTTAGAGACTGACACTACAGATTACTGAGACTAAATACAGTTAGAGACTGACACTACAGATTACTGAGACTAAATACAGTTAGAGACTGACACTACAGATTACTGAGAGACTAAATACAGTTAGAGACTGACACTACAGATTACTGAGACTAAATACAGTTAGAGACTGACACTACAGATTACTGAGACTAAATACAGTTAGAGACTGACACTACAGATTACTGAGACTAAATACAGTTAGAGACTGACACTACAGATTACTGAGACTAAATACAGTTAGAGACTGACACTACAGATTACTGAGACTAAATACAGTTAGAGACTGACACTACAGATTACTGAGACTAAATACAGTTAGAGACTGACACTACAGATTACTGAGACTAAATACAGTTAGAGACTGACACTACAGATTACTGAGACTAAATACAGTTAGAGACTGACACTACAGATTACTGAGATTAAATACAGTTAGAGACTGACACTACAGATTACTGAGACTAAATACAGTTAGAGACTGACACTACAGATTACTGAGACTAAATACAGTTAGAGACTGACACTACAGATTACTGAGACTAAATACAGTTAGAGACTGACACTACAGATTACTGAGAGACTAAATACAGTTAGAGACTGACACTACAGATTACTGAGACTAAATACAGTTAGAGACTGACACTACAGATTACTGAGACTAAATACAGTTAGAGACTGACACTACAGATTACTGAGAGACTAAATACAGTTAGAGACTGACACTACAGATTACTGAGATTAAATACAGTTAGAGACTGACATTACAGATTACTGAGATTAAATACAGTTAGAGACTGACACTACAGATTACTGAGAGACTAAATACAGTTAGAGACTGACACTACAGATTACTGAGACTAAATACAGTTAGAGACTGACACTACAGATTACTGAGATTAAATACAGTTAGAGACTGACACTACAGATTACTGAGAGACTAAATACAGTTAGAGACTGACACTACAGATTACTGAGATTAAATACAGTTAGAGACTGACATTACAGATTACTGAGATTAAATACAGTTAGAGACTGACATTACAGATTACTGAGATTAAATACAGTTAGAGACTGACACTACAGATTACTGAGAGACTAAATACAGTTAGAGACTGACACTACAGATTACTGAGACTAAATACAGTTAGAGACTGACACTACAGATTACTGAGACTAAATACAGTTAGAGACTGACACTACAGATTACTGAGAGACTAAATACAGTTAGAGACTGACACTACAGATTACTGAGAGACTAAATACAGTTAGAGACTGACACTACAGATTACTGAGAGACTAAATACAGTTAGAGACTGACACTACAGATTACTGAGACTAAATACAGTTAGAGACTGACACTACAGATTACTGAGATTAAATACAGTTAGAGACTGACACTACAGATTACTGAGATTAAATACAGTTAGAGACTGACACTACAGATTACTGAGAGACTAAATACAGTTAGAGACTGACACTACAGATTACTGAGAGACTAAATACAGTTAGAGACTGACACTACAGATTACTGAGAGACTAAATACAGTTAGAGACTGACACTACAGATTACTGAGACTAAATACAGTTAGAGACTGACACTACAGATTACTGAGACTAAATACAGTTAGAGACTGACACTACAGATTACTGAGACTAAATACAGTTAGAGACTGACACTACAGATTACTGAGACTAAATACAGTTAGAGACTGACACTACAGATTACTGAGACTAAATACAGTTAGAGACTGACACTACAGATTACTGAGACTAAATACAGTTAGAGACTGACACTACAGATTACTGAGACTAAATACAGTTAGAGACTGACACTACAGATTACTGAGAGACTAAATACAGTTAGAGACTGACACTACAGATTACTGAGACTAAATACAGTTAGAGACTGACACTACAGATTACTGAGAGACTAAATACAGTTAGAGACTGACACTACAGATTACTGAGACTAAATACAGTTAGAGACTGACACTACAGATTACTGAGAGACTAAATACAGTTAGAGACTGACACTACAGATTACTGAGACTAAATACAGTTAGAGACTGACACTACAGATTACTGAGACTAAATACAGTTAGAGACTGACACTACAGATTACTGAGATTAAATACAGTTAGAGACTGACACTACAGATTACTGAGATTAAATACAGTTAGAGACTGACACTACAGATTACTGAGATTAAATACAGTTAGAGACTGACACTACAGATTACTGAGATTAAATACAGTTAGAGACTGACACTACAGATTACTGAGACTAAATACAGTTAGAGACTGACACTACAGATTACTGAGACTAAATACAGTTAGAGACTGACACTACAGATTACTGAGACTAAATACAGTTAGAGACTGACACTACAGATTACTGAGACTAAATACAGTTAGAGACTGACACTACAGATTACTGAGACTAAATACAGTTAGAGACTGACACTACAGATTACTGAGACTAAATACAGTTAGAGACTGACACTACAGATTACTGAGACTAAATACAGTTAGAGACTGACACTACAGATTACTGAGAGACTAAATACAGTTAGAGACTGACACTACAGATTACTGAGACTTAATACAGTTAGAGACTGACACTACAGATTACTGAGACTAAATACAGTTAGAGACTGACACTACAGATTACTGAGATTAAATACAGTTAGAGACTGACACTACAGATTACTGAGATTAAATACAGTTAGAGACTGACACTACAGATTACTGAGACTAAATACAGTTAGAGACTGACACTACAGATTACTGAGACTAAATACAGTTAGAGACTGACACTACAGATTACTGAGATTAAATACAGTTAGAGACTGACACTACAGATTACTGAGACTAAATACAGTTAGAGACTGACACTACAGATTACTGAGAGACTAAATACAGTTAGAGACTGACACTACAGATTACTGAGACTAAATACAGTTAGAGACTGACACTACAGATTACTGAGACTAAATACAGTTAGAGACTGACACTACAGATTACTGAGACTAAATACAGTTAGAGACTGACACTACAGATTACTGAGACTAAATACAGTTAGAGACTGACACTACAGATTACTGAGACTAAATACAGTTAGAGACTGACACTACAGATTACTGAGACTAAATACAGTTAGAGACTGACACTACAGATTACTGAGACTAAATACAGTTAGAGACTGACACTACAGATTACTGAGACTAAATACAGTTAGAGACTGACACTACAGATTACTGAGAGACTAAATACAGTTAGAGACTGACACTACAGATTACTGAGATTAAATACAGTTAGAGACTGACACTACAGATTACTGAGACTAAATACAGTTAGAGACTGACACTACAGATTACTGAGACTAAATACAGTTAGAGACTGACACTACAGATTACTGAGACTAAATACAGTTAGAGACTGACACTACAGATTACTGAGACTAAATACAGTTAGAGACTGACACTACAGATTACTGAGACTAAATACAGTTAGAGACTGACACTACAGATTACTGAGACTAAATACAGTTAGAGACTGACACTACAGATTACTGAGACTAAATACAGTTAGAGACTGACACTACAGATTACTGAGACTAAATACAGTTAGAGACTGACACTACAGATTACTGAGACTAAATACAGTTAGAGACTGACACTACAGATTACTGAGACTAAATACAGTTAGAGACTGACACTACAGATTACTGAGACTAAATACAGTTAGAGACTGACACTACAGATTACTGAGACTAAATACAGTTAGAGACTGACACTACAGATTACTGAGACTAAATACAGTTAGAGACTGACACTACAGATTACTGAGACTAAATACAGTTAGAGACTGACACTACAGATTACTGAGATTAAATACAGTTAGAGACTGACACTACAGATTACTGAGACTAAATACAGTTAGAGACTGACACTACAGATTACTGAGATTAAATACAGTTAGAGACTGACACTACAGATTACTGAGACTAAATACAGTTAGAGACTGACACTACAGATTACTGAGAGAATAAATACAGTTAGAGACTGACACTACAGATTACTGAGACTAAATACAGTTAGAGACTGACACTACAGATTACTGAGATTAAATACAGTTAGAGACTGACACTACAGATTACTGAGACTAAATACAGTTAGAGACTGACACTACAGATTACTGAGATTAAATACAGTTAGAGACTGACACTACAGATTACTGAGACTAAATACAGTTAGAGACTGACACTACAGATTACTGAGAGACTAAATACAGTTAGAGACTGACACTACAGATTACTGAGACTAAATACAGTTAGAGACTGACACTACAGATTACTGAGATTGAATACAGTTAGAGACTGACACTACAGATTACTGAGACTAAATACAGTTAGAGACTGACAATACAGATTACTGAGATTAAATACAGTTAGAGACTGACACTACAGATTACTGAGAGACTAAATACAGTTAGAGACTGACACTACAGATTACTGAGATTAAATACAGTTAGAGACTGACACTACAGATTACTGAGATTAAATACAGTTAGAGACTGACACTACAGATTACTGAGACTAAATACAGTTAGAGACTGACACTACAGATTACTGAGAGACTAAATACAGTTAGAGACTGACACTACAGATTACTGAGACTAAATACAGCTAGAGACTGACACTACAGATTACTGAGACTAAATACAGTTAGAGACTGACACTACAGATTACTGAGAGACTAAATACAGTTAGAGACTGACACTACAGATTACTGAGAGACTAAATACAGTTAGAGACTGACACTACAGATTACTGAGACTAAATACAGTTAGAGACTGACACTACAGATTACTGAGACTAAATACAGTTAGAGACTGACACTACAGATTACTGAGATTAAATACAGTTAGAGACTGACACTACAGATTACTGAGATTAAATACAGTTAGAGACTGACACTACAGATTACTGAGAGACTAAATACAGTTAGAGACTGACACTACAGATTACTGAGACTAAATACAGTTAGAGACTGACACTACAGATTACTGAGACTAAATACAGTTAGAGACTGACACTACAGATTACTGAGACTAAATACAGTTAGAGACTGACACTACAGATTACTGAGACTAAATACAGTTAGAGACTGACACTACAGATTACTGAGACTAAATACAGTTAGAGACTGACACTACAGATTACTGAGATTAAATACAGTTAGAGACTGACACTACAGATTACTGAGATTAAATACAGTTAGAGACTGACACTACAGATTACTGAGATTAAATACAGTTAGAGACTGACACTACAGATTACTGAGATTAAATACAGTTAGAGACTGACACTACAGATTACTGAGACTAAATACAGTTAGAGACTGACACTACAGATTACTGAGACTAAATACAGTTAGAGACTGACACTACAGATTACTGAGACTAAATACAGTTAGAAACTGACACTACAGATTACTGAGACTAAATACAGTTAGAGACTGACACTACAGATTACTGAGAGACTAAATACAGTTAGAGACTGACACTACAGATTACTGAGATTAAATACAGTTAGAGACTGACACTACAGATTACTGAGATTAAATACAGTTAGAGACTGACACTACAGATTACTGAGACTAAATACAGTTAGAGACTGACACTACAGATTACTGAGACTAAATACAGTTAGAGACTGACACTACAGATTACTGAGATTAAATAATACAGTTAGAGACTGACACTACAGATTACTGAGATTAAATACAGTTAGAGACTGACAATACAGATTACTGAGTATAAATACAGTTAGAGACTGACACTACAGATTACTGAGACTAAATACAGTTAGAGACTGACACTACAGATTACTGAGACTAAATACAGTTAGAGACTGACACTACAGATTACTGAGAGACTAAATACAGTTAGAGACTGACACTACAGATTACTGAGATTAAATACAGTTAGAGACTGACACTACAGATTACTGAGACTAAATACAGTTAGAGACTGACACTACAGATTACTGAGAGACTAAATACAGTTAGAGACTGACACTACAGATTACTGAGATTAAATACAGTTAGAGACTGACACTACAGATTACTGAGACTAAATACAGTTAGAGACTGACACTACAGATTACTGAGACTAAATACAGTTAGAGACTGACACTACAGATTACTGAGACTAAATACAGTTAGAGACTGACACTACAGATTACTGAGACTAAATACAGTTAGAGACTGACACTACAGATTACTGAGACTAAATACAGTTAGAGACTGACACTACAGATTACTGAGACTAAATACAGTTAGAGACTGACACTACAGATTACTGAGATTAAATACAGTTAGAGACTGACACTACAGATTACTGAGAGACTAAATACAGTTAGAGACTGACACTACAGATTACTGAGAGACTAAATACAGTTAGAGACTGACACTACAGATTACTGAGACTAAATACAGTTAGAGACTGACACTACAGATTACTGAGACTAAATACAGTTAGAGACTGACACTACAGATTACTGAGACTAAATACAGTTAGAGACTGACACTACAGATTACTGAGACTAAATACAGTTAGAGACTGACACTACAGATTACTGAGACTAAATACAGTTAGAGACTGACACTACAGATTACTGAGATTAAATACAGTTAGAGACTGACACTACAGATTACTGAGACTAAATACAGTTAGAGACTGACACTACAGATTACTGAGACTAAATACAGTTAGAGACTGACACTACAGATTACTGAGATTAAATACAGTTAGAGACTGACACTACAGATTACTGAGACTAAATACAGTTAGAGACTGACACTACAGATTACTGAGACTAAATACAGTTAGAGACTGACACTACAGATTACTGAGACTAAATACAGTTAGAGACTGACACTACAGATTACTGAGACTAAATACAGTTAGAGACTGACACTACAGATTACTGAGACTAAATACAGTTAGAGACTGACACTACAGATTACTGAGACTAAATACAGTTAGAGACTGACACTACAGATTACTGAGAGACTAAATACAGTTAGAGACTGACACTACAGATTACTGAGACTAAATACAGTTAGAGACTGACACTACAGATTACTGAGACTAAATACAGTTAGAGACTGACACTACAGATTACTGAGACTAAATACAGTTAGAGACTGACACTACAGATTACTGAGATTAAATACAGTTAGAGACTGACACTACAGATTACTGAGACTAAATACAGTTAGAGACTGACACTACAGATTACTGAGATTAAATACAGTTAGAGACTGACACTACAGATTACTGAGACTAAATACAGTTAGAGACTGACACTACAGATTACTGAGACTAAATACAGTTAGAGACTGACACTACAGATTACTGAGACTAAATACAGTTAGAGACTGACACTACAGATTACTGAGACTAAATACAGTTAGAGACTGACACTACAGATTACTGAGAGACTAAATACAGTTAGAGACTGACACTACAGATTACTGAGACTAAATACAGTTAGAGACTGACACTACAGATTACTGAGACTAAATACAGTTAGAGACTGACACTACAGATTACTGAGAGACTAAATACAGTTAGAGACTGACACTACAGATTACTGAGACTAAATACAGTTAGAGACTGACACTACAGATTACTGAGACTAAATACAGTTAGAGACTGACACTACAGATTACTGAGATTAAATACAGTTAGAGACTGACACTACAGATTACTGAGACTAAATACAGTTAGAGACTGACACTACAGATTACTGAGAGACTAAATACAGTTAGAGACTGACACTACAGATTACTGAGACTTAATACAGTTAGAGACTGACACTACAGATTACTGAGAGACTAAATACAGTTAGAGACTGACACTACAGATTACTGAGACTAAATACAGTTAGAGACTGACACTACAGATTACTGAGACTAAATACAGTTAGAGACTGACACTACAGATTACTGAGACTAAATACAGTTAGAGACTGACACTACAGATTACTGAGACTAAATACAGTTAGAGACTGACACTACAGATTACTGAGATTAAATACAGTTAGAGACTGACACTACAGATTACTGAGACTAAATACAGTTAGAGACTGACACTACAGATTACTGAGACTAAATACAGTTAGAGACTGACACTACAGATTACTGAGACTAAATACAGTTAGAGACTGACACTACAGATTACTGAGACTAAATACAGTTAGAGACTGACACTACAGATTACTGAGACTAAATACAGTTAGAGACTGACACTACAGATTACTGAGACTAAATACAGTTAGAGACTGACACTACAGATTACTGAGACTAAATACAGTTAGAGACTGACACTACAGATTACTGAGATTAAATACAGTTAGAGACTGACACTACAGATTACTGAGAGACTAAATACAGTTAGAGACTGACACTACAGATTACTGAGACTAAATACAGTTAGAGACTGACACTACAGATTACTGAGATTAAATACAGTTAGAGACTGACACTACAGATTACTGAGAGACTAAATACAGTTAGAGACTGACACTACAGATTACTGAGACTAAATACAGTTAGAGACTGACACTACAGATTACTGAGACTAAATACAGTTAGAGACTGACACTACAGATTACTGAGACTAAATACAGTTAGAGACTGACACTACAGATTACTGAGACTAAATACAGTTAGAGACTGACACTACAGATTACTGAGACTAAATACAGTTAGAGACTGACACTACAGATTACTGAGATTAAATACAGTTAGAGACTGACACTACAGATTACTGAGAGACTAAATACAGTTAGAGACTGACACTACAGATTACTGAGACTAAATACAGTTAGAGACTGACACTACAGATTACTGAGACTAAATACAGTTAGAGACTGACACTACAGATTACTGAGAGAAGTCTAAGTGAGAGCTCAGTAGAACAGCACAGACACATCTACACTGTGTTACACATTTTTAAGCAAATGACATTTGTCTCTTATTTTTCTAAATATTAATGCAATTGACATTCAGATAATTTTTCAAGTCATCAGCTGTTAGAGCATAATTCAAATGTTTTTGAATAATCTTCATAATGATTTTTTAAAAATAAAAACCTCAAAATGCACTGTTCCACATTATTATGCAAATCAGAGTTTAAAAGATTTTATCGGTCGTAAAGAACTGAAAATGTTCATGTGTTGAATTTGCAGCATTAGGAGATCATACAGGTATCTCTCAAAAAATTAGAATATCATGAAAAAGTTTGATAGTTTGATATTTTTTGTCACTTATGTCAGAAAGGTAAACCATAAATTGTAGACTTTTTAGACATAGAGTGAAATATTTCAAGCCTTTATTTCCTGAAATGTTGATGATTATGGCTGACAGATAAGAAAACCCCAAATTCAGTGTCTCAGACAACGAGAATTTTACATAAGATCAATAAAAAAAAGGATGTTTTAAACAGAAATGTCAGGCTTCTTCTCATCAATACTTGGTTGGGCCTCCTTTTGCATGAATTACTGCATCAATGCGGCGTGGCATGGAGGCGAGCAGCCTGTGGCACTGCTCAGGTGTAGATGTCACAGGGTGTGTGTGTGTGTGTGTGTTGGTGTGGGCGTTAGTGTGGGGACACTGTTTTGGGCACAGTTAGATGTGTGTGGGGATGCAGCTACTTCCCGGGCCTTTTGGTGGGATTTATTAGGCACACGTGGGACTAACCACGCACCTGGTGAGGCAGCAGGTACTGAGTGGTGTGCTGCGCTCTGCAGAGTTGTTAAAAACGACACAGGTGATTGGAGGAGCACAGAGGTGCACAAGAGAGCCGAGCAGGAGACGAGAAAGGCGCCACACGAGACGAGGGACGGCAGACGATAGACGGACAGACGGTCGGTTCACCTGCCCCGGATACGGCGCCAGGGGCGGCTATAGGAGGGAGAGTCCACAGGACTACTCTGCGGAGCGGAAGGACCAGAGGCACGTGCCCTTTACCACTGTGGACTGCTGGAAAAGGGGGGAGACACGCTACGTGGGAAACTGGAGGGGTGAAAGCAAGCTTCACCCCTCCCCCAGTTAAGTCTCTCTCCTTCATTCTTTTATTCCTGATCTTAGATTTAGACTGGAGGACCCTCGCAGCAACAGGAGGATTGTATTAGATTAACTAGGGATGGGTCTTTTCACTCTATTTTAACTGGATTGGTTTTTATGAGGGATTTTGATTTGCATTACATGTATTTTGCTTTGGTTGTTTACCTATTTAGAAGTTTTGTTTGCTTTGATTTATTTTGATTTCTTACTTTACAACTAATTCAGGTGTGCTATTTTGATTTCCCTTTTTATTGTAGAATACACTGATTACCTGGCCCATTCTAGTTTTTAGTTTACTTGGGACTCCTGGTACGTGAAGGACAATCACGCTCACCTAAACTTGTTTCTGTGTCTGCCAGCTACCAGCTGGAGGCTCGACCAAGTCACTGGACATCAGGACAAGCATCAAGAGGAGACTGGGCTGTTGACCACTGAGTGAACATTGGACATTTGGGGACTCCTAATGGCTTTTAGCAGCTTTTATTGTTTTAGCCTTTTATGGTTTTTATTATCCTCTGAAATATCTGGCATCTTAACAATAAACCTTTATTGTTAAACCTTTAAACTGCGCTGCATGCTGTTTTGAGTCAGAACGCTCCCCAGTGGATTTTATATTTTCTTTTAAACATTCAATCAGTTTTTAACTCCAGATTTTAGCTAATCTTATCCCACACCTGTGTCATAATGGAAGCCCTGGTTGCTCTGATAGCGGCCTTCAGGTCATCTGCATTGTTGGCTCTGGTGTCTCTCATCTTCCATAGATTCTCTATGGGGTTCAGGTCAGAACCAAGCTCAGTAACTCCATGGTCACTGAAGCAGCTTTCAGTACCTTCGACAGTGTGGGCAGGTGCCAAGTCCTGCTGGAAAATGAAATCAGCATCTCCATGGTGCTTGTCAGCAGAAGGAAGCATGAAGGTCTCTGAAATGTCCTGGTAGATGGCTGCCTGACCTTTGACCTGATAAAACACAGTGGACCAACACCAGCAGATGCCATGGCAGCCCAGATCATCACTGACTGTGGAAACTTCACACTGGACTTCAAGCAACATGGATTCTGGTCCTCTCCTCTCTCTCTCCAGACTCTGGGACCCTAAAGGGGCATACCAGCTCTCTCCTCACGAAGAAAATGACTCCGCCCCCTCCTTGCTGATGTCACAGCCTTGTTGGGACATGGTGGCCATCCACCAGCCATCCACTACTCCTCCATCTGGACCACCCAGGGTTGCACGGCACTCATCAGTCAACCAGACTGTTTGAAAATGAGTCTTCATGAATTTCTGGGCCCACTGCAACCGTTTCTGCTTGTGAGCATTGGTTAGGGGGGGCTGAATAGTAGGTTTATACACGACTGCGAGCCTCTGGAGGATCCTACACCTTGAGGTTGGTGGGACTCCAGAGGCACCAGCAGCTTCAAATACCTGTTTGCTGCTTTGTAATGGTATTTTAGCATCTGCTCTCTGAATCTGATGAATCAGTCTGTCAGAAACCTTCCTCATCATGTCTTTATCTGCAGGAACCCGTCTGTGCTCTGAATCAGACACTAATGTCTTCACAGTACGATGATCAGGATTAAGTTTTCATGAAAAATCTCATTTTTTCATTCCTTGTCCTATTTGAGTCTTTTCAGCAGCAGAGATCCTTTTTCTTTCTCATACTGCTGAAACCTGTGGCCTGCTTAATAATGTGGAACAGTGACTTCTGAGGTTTTTATTTTTAAAAAATAAAGGTTATCATTATGAAGTTTGTTCAAAAACATTTGAATTATGCTCTAACTGCTGATGACTTGAAAAATATTCTGATTGTCATTTGCATTAATATTTAGGAAAATAATAGACAAATGTCATTTGCATAATAATGTGGAAAGCGGTGTAATGGTGTTTCACTGTTCTGTTGTAAGGTGGACACATCTGCCCTACTCAGGAGAAAAAACAAGTAATTAAAAAAATATCTGCTATTATTTATCATCTTTCTATTTTTGAATTAAAAAATGCCCAAATGTAAAATAATCGCTGACAGTAAGAAATGACCGTCATCAGTCCAGCAGATTTACTGGAATAATAATAAACACACATTTGAAGCTGCTTTCAAAACTCATGAGCACAAAGTCAAAGAAGTCTCAGTGGAGAACTTTTAAGGTGTAGGAAGAGGACTGAACCATCTTTTCATTCTTCACATCATAGAAGAGCTACAGATTTAATCTCAAACAGTTTTTTCTTCATAAAAAAAGGCGACGCACAGACTAATAATGCTTTTAGCTTTTATTTTGATACTCTACAGAGCTAACACCTCTGCTCCTGTCACACACCAGCCTCTGCTGCCCTGCACCCTCCTCCTCCTCCTCCTCCTCATGATAGCTGTATATTCACCAACATCAGACCATCTCCTATAGGGACTGCAGAGTCTTTGACACTTTTGCAGCATCTTGATTGACAGTTTTTAAAATTTGGCGTTTATTTACAGTTCCTGTCGATCGTTTTAGTAAGTTTCACTTTCAAGCAGGAGCTGAGTGTGGATGGGAGAGGGGTAAACGGAGACGTGATCGGACCAGTCAGCAGTTAATATAAAGGGTCAGCACAGCTGTACTGCCGGTTCACAGCAGATATAAATAAATGAATAAATCATGCTGGCCCTGAAGTGCATCTATGCCAGATAGCGAGTCCATCCCTGCTTGCAGAGTTTGTCTGGGTGTCTCCATTGTAAACAACCCAGCATGACTAAGGGGGCGGCTCTGCATTAGCCGTGTGCATGGCCAGTGAGTGGTACGGGTATTTAAGACTCTACAAACTCCTGGTAACTCAGTTCATGTCAACAGTAAGAGAAAGTAACTTCAGTCTTATCTGGCATGACCTCAAAGCTCAACCTGCCATTCAAAAGTCTCTGTCCTTCATCCGTTTCTGCTCACCACAGCGCCGCTTCCTGATCTGGCAAACTACGGGATGGGTCAAGGGTCACACAGAACATGCGTGTGTTAATAGTGCAACAAAAAAAATTAGTGGCATTAAAAGTAATTTGAGTTAACGTGATATTAAAGCATTAACGTTGACAGCCCTATATATGTGTGTGTGTGTGTGTGTGTGTGTGTATTTACTGCACAAGCAGTGAAAAATGTCTAAAGTAGTGAAAGCTGGTTAAAAGTGAGTGAAAGGGTAAAAGGGTGTCAAAAATAAACAGAAACAGTAGTGAAAAGGAGTAAAAAACGGTTGCTATAAATGTACATAAATAAATAATTTAAACTTCAGAGCCACAAAATAGTTAATCTCATATTTAAGCTCCAAAATAAAGTAACTGTTAGCCAGGATGCTAGCACCTGTGCTACTAATCTAACACACAGAGGATTAGAGGAGGTCTGTGATAACTGTAGCCACCATAAAAAAGATTTCACATCTACATTTCTCAGCTGCTGGTCGTCTTTTTGATGGAAAGGTACCTCTGTCACACACTCCTGAAAAAGAAACCTTTAGATTTCCTCTTAGTTTTTGTTTACTGTAAACGTTTGACCATAACAGAAGTCGAGACAAAGTTTGTGCAGTTTCCACTGACTGAAATAAATCTAGACATGAGAGCACAGAAAGGAGACCGTTACTGCACAACACGTTAGCTTAATTTAGTGAATAATGGTACTGAGACAAATGTGGGAACTAATGAGTTAAAGCTCTGTTTACTCCATATCTGCTCAGTTATTTAAAAAAACAACTACAATGTGAAACATGAGGAAAAACACTAAAGCAATGATACGAATAGATGGTAATGAAAAATAGTCATTACACAGGGGAACTATGGACCCTGATGTGTAGGGGCCCCATGATGCAACAGGACCATGAAAATCCAAGACATCCAATAAAAAACAGGATGTTTTAAGGAGTGGCAGCGTTGGTTTTCATTGGTCGAATTAATTCAAACTCAAAGTAAAAAATATCTGTTAAAAATCAGAAGATAAAAGCATGTTAAAGCTGTGTTTCATCCATACAGCTCCATTTCTGTGCTACGGATAAAGTCTTCCCTTTAAACTCTGAGTTTCACTGAATTTAGTTCAAATAAAAACAGAGACAGGGCCATGAACTCACCACCTCATCCTCCCACTCTCCATCAATCACAAACTCGAAGCAGCGGCCCTCAGGGACCGTCAGGAGCCCCAGAAGCAGCAGCAGCAGAAGCCTCATGATTCTGTCCCTTTAGTGCCTCACATAAACACGTAAGAACCAAAAACACTGCACTGCCACCAGACTCAGAGCTGCTGACTGAAGGTTAAAATCCACTGAACTGATCGACTCAACCACGGTCAATATTTACTGTTTCAGCAGGATGAAACTTTGAAACTTGACCTGTGGACGGGGGCGGCTGCAGAGGAAACAAACACTCCAGGAAACATGGCAAAAACATGGCAAAAACATGGCAAAAACAAGCCAAAAACATGGCAAAAACAAGCCAAAAACATGGCAAAAACATGGCAAAAACATGCCAAAAACAAGCCAAGAACATGGCAAAAACATGGCAAAAACATGGTAAAAACAAGCCAAGAACATGGCAAAAACATGGCAAAAACATGGCAAAAACAAGCCAAAAACAAGCCAAAAGCATGCCAAAAACAAGCCAAAAACATGGCAAAAACAAGCCAAAAACAAGCCAAAAACAAGGCGAAAACATGCCAAAAACAAGCCAAAAACATGGCAAAAACAAGCCAAAAACAAGCCAAAAACATGGCAAAAACAAGCCAAAAACATGGCAAAAACAAGCCAAAAACAAGCCAAAAACATGGCAAAAACAAGCCAAAAACATGGCAAAAACATGGCAAAAACAAGCCAAAAACATGGCAAAAACATGGCAAAAACATGGCAAAAACAAGCCAAAAACTTGGCAAAAACATGGCAAAAACAAGCCAAAAACAAGCCAAAAACATGGCAAAAACAAGCCAAAAACAAGCCAAAAACATGGCAAAAACAAGCCAAAAACAAGCCAAAAACAAGCCAAAAACATGGCAAAAACAAGCCAAAAACAAGCCAAAAACAAGCCAAAAACATGGCAAAAACAAGCCAAAAACATGGCAAAAACATGGCAAAAACATGGCAAAAACAAGCCAAAAACATGGCAAAAACATGGCAAAAACAAGCCAAAAACATGGCAAAAACAAGCCAAAAACAAGCCAAAAACATGGCAAAAACAAGCCAAAAACATGGCAAAAACAAGCCAAAAACAAGCCAAAAACATGGCAAAAACATGGCAAAAACAAGCCAAAAACATGGCAAAAACATGGCAAAAACAAGCCAAAAACAAGCCAAGAACAAGCCAAAAACATGGCAAAAACAAGCCAAAACATGGCAAAACAAGCCAAAAACATGCCAAAAACATGGCAAAAACAAGCCAAAAACATGGCAAAAACAAGCCAAAAACAAGCCAAAAACATGGCAAAAACAAGCCAAAAACAAGCCAAAAACATGGCAAAAACATGGCAAAAACAAGCCAAAAACATGGCAAAAACAAGCCAAAAACATGGCAAAAACAAGCCAAAAACAAGCCAAAAACATGGCAAAAACAAGCCAAAAACAAGCCAAAAACATGGCAAAAACAAGCCAAAAACAAGCCAAAAACAAGCCAAAAACATGCCAAAAACAAGCCAAAAACATGCCAAAAACAAGCCAAGAACATGGCAAAAAAAAGCAAAAACATGCCAAAAACAAGGCGAAAACATGGCAAAAACATGGCAAAAACAAGCCAAAAACATGGCAAAAACAAGCCAAAAACAAGCCAAAAACATGGCAAAAACAAGCCAAAAACATGGCAAAAACAAGCCAAAAACAAGCCAAAAACAAGCCAAAAACAAGCCAAAAACATGCCAAAAACAAGCCAAGAACATGGCAAAAAAAAGCAAAAACATGCCAAAAACAAGGCGAAAACATGGCAAAAACATGGCAAAAACAAGCCAAAAACATGGCAAAAACAAGCCAAAAACAAGCCAAAAACATGGCAAAAACATGGCAAAAACAAGCCAAAAACATGGCAAAAACATGGCAAAAACATGGCAAAAACAAGCCAAAAACTTGGCAAAAACATGGCAAAAACAAGCCAAAAACAAGCCAAAAACATGGCAAAAACAAGCCAAAAACAAGCCAAAAACATGGCAAAAACAAGCCAAAAACATGGCAAAAACATGGCAAAAACATGGCAAAAACAAGCCAAAAACATGGCAAAAACAAGCCAAAAACATGGCAAAAACATGGCAAAAACAAGCCAAAAACATGGCAAAAACAAGCCAAAAACATGGCAAAAACATGGCAAAAACATGGCAAAAACAAGCCAAAAACATGGCAAAAACAAGCCAAAAACATGGCAAAAACAAGCCAAAAACAAGCCAAAAACAAGCCAAAAACATGCCAAAAACAAGCCAAAAACATGCCAAAAACAAGCCAAGAACATGGCAAAAAACATGGCAAAAACATGCCAAAAACAAGGCGAAAACATGGCAAAAACATGGCAAAAACAAGCCAAAAACATGGCAAAAACAAGCCAAAAACATGGCAAAAACATGGCAAAAACAAGCCAAAAACATGGCAAAAACAAGCCAAAAACAAGCCAAAAACAAGCCAAAAACAAGCCAAAAACATGGCAAAAACAAGCCAAAAACATGGCAAAAACTTGGCAAAAACATGGCAAAAACATGGCAAAAACAAGCCAAAAACATGGCAAAAACAAGCCAAAAACATGGCAAAAACAAGCCAAAAACAAGCCAAAAACAAGCCAAAAACATGCCAAAAACAAGCCAAAAACATGCCAAAAACAAGCCAAGAACATGGCAAAAAAAAGCAAAAACATGCCAAAAACAAGGCGAAAACATGGCAAAAACATGGCAAAAACAAGCCAAAAACATGGCAAAAACAAGCCAAAAACATGGCAAAAACATGGCAAAAACAAGCCAAAAACATGGCAAAAACAAGCCAAAAACATGGCAAAAACAAGCCAAAAACAAGCCAAAAACAAGCCAAAAACATGGCAAAAACAAGCCAAAACATGGCAAAACAAGCCAAAAACAAGCAAAAACAAGCCAAAAACATGGCAAAACAAGCCAAAAACATGCTAAAAACAAGCAAAGAACTTGCCAAAAATAAGCAAAAACATTCCAAAAACATGGCCAAAACATGGCAAAAACATGGCAAAAACAAGCCAAAAACATGGCAAAAACAAGCCAAAAACAAGCCAAAAACATGGCAAAAACAAGCCAAAAACATGGCAAAAACAAGCCAAAAACAAGCCAAAAACAAGCCAAAAACAAGCCAAAAACATGCCAAAAACAAGCCAAGAACATGGCAAAAAAAAGCAAAAACATGCCAAAAACAAGGCGAAAACATGGCAAAAACATGGCAAAAACAAGCCAAAAACATGGCAAAAACAAGCCAAAAACAAGCCAAAAACATGGCAAAAACAAGCCAAAAACAAGCCAAAAACATGGCAAAAACATGGCAAAAACAAGCCAAAAACATGGCAAAAACATGGCAAAAACATGGCAAAAACAAGCCAAAAACTTGGCAAAAACATGGCAAAAACAAGCCAAAAACAAGCCAAAAACATGGCAAAAACAAGCCAAAAACAAGCCAAAAACATGGCAAAAACAAGCCAAAAACATGGCAAAAACATGGCAAAAACATGGCAAAAACAAGCCAAAAACATGGCAAAAACAAGCCAAAAACATGGCAAAAACATGGCAAAAACAAGCCAAAAACATGGCAAAAACAAGGCGAAAACATGCCAAAAACATGGCAAAAACAAGCCAAAAACATGGCAAAAACAAGCCAAAAACATGCCAAAAACAAGCCAAAAACATGCCAAAAACAAGCCAAAAACATGGCAAAAACAAGCCAAAAACATGGCAAAAACAAGCCAAAAACAAGGCAAAAACATGGCAAAAACAAGCCAAAAACATGGCAAAAACAAGCCAAAAACAAGCCAAAAACATGGCAAAAACAAGCCAAAAACATGGCAAAAACAAGCCAAAAACAAGCCAAAAACATGGCAAAAACATGGCAAAAACATGGCAAAAACAAGCCAAAAACATGGCAAAAACATGGCAAAAACAAGCCAAAAACATGGCAAAAACATGGCAAAAACATGGCAAAAACAAGCCAAAAACTTGGCAAAAACATGGCAAAAACAAGCCAAAAACAAGCCAAAAACATGGCAAAAACAAGCCAAAAACAAGCCAAAAACATGGCAAAAACAAGCCAAAAACAAGCCAAAAACAAGCCAAAAACATGGCAAAAACAAGCCAAAAACATGGCAAAAACTTGGCAAAAACATGGCAAAAACATGGCAAAAACAAGGCAAAAACATGGCAAAAACAAGGCAAAACATGGCAAAAAGCCAAAACATGGCAAAAACATGGCAAAAATAAGCCAAAAACATGGCAAAAAAGCCAAAAATAAGCTAAAACATGGCAAAACAAGCCAAAACAAGCCAAAACAAGCCAAAAACATGGCAAAAACATGGCAAAACATGGCAAAACAAGCCAAAAACATGGCAAAACAAGCCAAAATAAGCCAAAACATGGCAAAAACAAGCCAAAAACAAGCCAAAAACAAGCCAAAAACATGGCAAAAACAAGCCAAAAACTTGGCAAAAACATGGCAAAAACAAGCCAAAAACAAGCCAAAAACATGGCAAAAACAAGCCAAAAACAAGCCAAAAACAAGCCAAAAACATGCCAAAAACAAGCCAAAAACATGCCAAAAACAAGCCAAGAACATGGCAAAAAAAAGCAAAAACATGCCAGAAACAAGGCGAAAACATGGCAAAAACATGGCAAAAACAAGCCAAAAACATGGCAAAAACAAGCCAAAAACATGGCAAAAACATGGCAAAAACACCGAAACACACCAAAAATGCTGGGAGAAACACAAAACACATGCTAAACACAGCAAAAACACAAAATACATGCTAAACACAGCAAAAACACAAAATACATGCTAAACACAGCAAAAACACAAAAACATGCCAAACATGCCAAATGTGTGTAACCTAGGTTATAATGCTTCACCCAGGAACTGTTTCTCTGTCCACCTCTCCTCTATCTTCTCCTTGTTCATGCCCATTCATCACCCATTGGATACCCTGCCTGTCAGTTAAACCCCAGAGAACAAATCACAAACAACCTCTTCAACAGTTGACCCACCCCCTCCCCTCTGTGCAGCTCACCTGTTCTCAATCAACCTCTCACTGATCTCCGCTTCTCACACACCAACCAGCAGTAAAATCCCAGCGGAGAACCTCACTCAACCTTCCTCCACATCAAACTCACTTTGGAAAAAAGCAGAAAGTGAACAAAAAGAAATCTGGAAGCTGGTTCTTGGGCACACATCACTTACCCTTGGACAGGTAAGCTTTAAACGCCATAACAATTCAAAGAGTTGTGCTAATACTAGCAAACCACTCCATAACCCAACCTCAATATCAATTCAACACCCTACAGAAAATGTGAATACTTCTGCGTGGCATGATGCAGCTAAACTGAATGAGAACGGTGAGCAACATCTTAGAACTCTGATGAAAAGGAGAAAGAGCATCATTGGCTGAAACCTTTATGTTCATTAATCAGCTGTTTTTCAAACGGGTCTGGACAAATCTGGATGGCGAGCTAAAAGAAGACGCCTCCCACACCCCTTTGAATGGACTCTATAGACATTTATTTATTTATTGTGAAACCTAGGTTCAGCTTTATTTAATTCAATTCTTTTTCAGTGAAACAATCTGAAAAGTGAATTTATGTACTCTTGGTTATTCATTAATATGCCTTAAACTGGAATTTTGAGTTAAATACGATTTTGTTGGGTGAGTTGAAGAAAAGTAACTGTTTTTGTTAAAAAGGAAGAATTCTGATATTTGGTTACATTGAAATTGAAATTTATAAGAGGAAAATTTTATTTGTAGTTTGTAATTTTGTTTTATTTTCATGTCTGATTTTTTCCTTGATTTTATACCATGGTTTTTGTTGAACTACTATAATTTTCAATACAGTTGGCATAAATTTGACTATCTGTCTCTGCCTATTAATTTTCACCCAGCTCCTGAGCTGAACCAACAGCCCTCACTCCAACCTTGTGATATATGTTTAAGAAAAAATCCCAAAGTTATTACGAAATATTTTGTGTTACATTTGCCAAATACATTCCAGTTATATGCTGTCAAATACATGCCAAACTAATTAATTATTTTTTTATAATTGTAATAAGTCATATTTCAACATTTTGGGGTAAAGTTATTGGTACATCCTTATTCAGTAGAGCCACAAGGACTCTGATACCAAAATGAGAAAAATTAACCAGAATTCATTTGAGTTTATTCCTGATTTACAGTAAATGCTGTAAAAAATGTAGCTATAATACACATAAAAACACTTAAACATTTAAATACATACAACTATATTTATAAACACAGGACAACATTTTTAAATACATACAGCTTTAGTATTTAAATCAATTGTCATAGTATGTTCCCAGTTTAAACAATCAAACGTTTAATTGTGATGATTTGAGTGGCCACATGGTGGCAGCAGAGTGAACTTAACTGCAAGGACCTTCACATCTCCTCAATCTATCATTTTTTTCCCCCTGTGGTTTTTAACCATTTCTTTTTACCCAATGCAGCCATAACCTCTGGAAATAACCTCCAGACACACCTGAGATCTAGACATAACCTCCAGACACACCTGAGATCTAGACATGACATCCAAACACACCTGAAATCTAGATGTGACCTCCAGGAACACCTGAGATCTAGACATAACTTCCAGGCACACCTGAGATCTAGACATGACCTCCAGACACACCTGAGATCTAGACATGACCTCCAGACACACCTGAGATCCAGACATGACCTCCAGACACACCTGAGATCTAGACATAACTTCCAGGCACACCTGAGATCTAGACATGACCTCCAGGCACACCTGAGATCTAGACATAACCTCCAGGCACACCTGAGATCCAGACATAACCTCCAGGCACACCTGAGATCTAGACATGGCGTCCAGACACACCTGAGATCTAGACATAACCTCCAGACACACCTGAGATCCAGACATAACCTCCAGACACACCTGAGATCCAGACATAACCTCCAGACACACCTGAGATCTAGACATGGCCTCCAGACACACCTGAGATCTAGACATAACCTCCAGACACACCTGAGATCCAGACATAACCTCCAGACACACCTGAGATCCAGACATAACCTCCAGACACACCTGAGATCTAGACATAACCTCCAGACACACCTGAGATCCAGACATAACCTCCAGACACACCTGAGATCCAGACATAACCTCCAGACACACCTGAGATCTAGACATGACCTCCAGACACACCTGAGATCTAGACATAACCTCCAGACACACCTGAGATCTAGACATAACCTCCAGGCACACCTGAGATCTAGACATGACCTCCAGACACACCTGAGATCTAGACATAACCTCCAGACACACCTGAGATCTAGAAATAACCTCCAGACACACCTGAGATCTAGAAATAACCTCCAGACACACCTGAGATCCAGACATAACCTCCAGGCACACCTGAGATCCAGACATAACCTCCAGACACACCTGAGATCCAGAAATAACCTCCAGACACACCTGAGATCCAGACAAAATCTCCAGACACACCTGAGATCCAGACATAACCTCCAGACACACCTGAGATCCAGACATGACCTCCAGACACACCTGAGATCCAGACATAAACCTCCAGACACACCTGAGATCTAGACATAACCTCCAGACACACCTGAGATCCAGACATAACCTCCAGACACACCTGAGATCCAGACATAACCTCCAGACACACCTGAGATCTAGAAATAACCTCCAGACACACCTGAGATCCAGACATAACCTCCAGGCACACCTGAGATCCAGACATAACCTCCAGACACACCTGAGATCCAGACATGACCTCCAGACACACCTGAGATCCAGACATAACCTCCAGACACACCTGAGATCCAGACATAACCTCCAGACACACCTGAGATCCAGACATAACCTCCAGACACACCTGAGATCCAGACATAACCTCCAGACACACCTGAGATCCAGACATGACCTCCAGACACACCTGAGATCCAGACATAACCTCCAGACACACCTGAGATCTAGACATAACTTCCAGGCACACCTGAGATCTAGACATAACCTCCAGACACACCTGAGATCCAGACATAACCTCCAGACACACCTGAGATCTAGAAATAACCTCCAGACACACCTGAGATCCAGACATAACCTCCAGACACACCTGAGATCCAGACATAACCTCCAGACACACCTGAGATCCAGACATGACCTCCAGACACACCTGAGATCCAGACATAACCTCCAGACACACCTGAGATCCAGACATGACCTCCAGACACACCTGAGATCCAGACATGACCTCCAGACACACCTGAGATCCAGAAATAACCTCCAGACACACCTGAGATCCAGACATAACCTCCAGACACACCTGAGATCCAGACATAACCTCCAGACACACCTGAGATCTAGAAATAACCTCCAGACACACCTGAGATCCAGACATAACCTCCAGGCACACCTGAGATCCAGACATAACCTCCAGACACACCTGAGATCCAGACATGACCTCCAGACACACCTGAGATCCAGACATAACCTCCAGGCACACCTGAGATCTAGAAATAACCTCCAGACACACCTGAGATCCAGACATAACCTCCAGGCACACCTGAGATCCAGACATAACCTCCAGACACACCTGAGATCCAGACATGACCTCCAGACACACCTGAGATCCAGAAATGACCTCCAGACACACCTGAGATCCAGACATGACCTCCAGACACACCTGAGATCCAGACATAACCTCCAGACACACCTGAGATCCAGACATAACCTCCAGACATACCTGAGATCCAGACATAACCTCCAGACACACCTGAGATCCAGACATAACCTCCAGACACACCTGAGATCCAGACATGACCTCCAGACACACCTGAGATCCAGACATAACCTCCAGACACACCTGAGATCTAGACATAACTTCCAGGCACACCTGAGATCTAGACATAACCTCCAGACACACCTGAGATCCAGACATAACCTCCAGACACACCTGAGATCCAGACATAACCTCCAGACACACCTGAGATCTAGACATAACTTCCAGGCACACCTGAGATCTAGACATAACCTCCAGACACACCTGAGATCCAGACATAACCTCCAGACACACCTGAGATCCAGACATAACCTCCAGACACACCTGAGATCCAGACATGACCTCCAGACACACCTGAGATCCAGACATAACCTCCAGACACACCTGAGATCTAGACATAACCTCCAGACACACCTGAGATCCAGACATAACCTCCAGACACACCTGAGATCTAGAAATAACCTCCAGACACACCTGAGATCCAGACATAACCTCCAGGCACACCTGAGATCCAGACATAACCTCCAGACACACCTGAGATCCAGACATGACCTCCAGACACACCTGAGATCCAGACATAACCTCCAGGCACACCTGAGATCTAGAAATAACCTCCAGACACACCTGAGATCCAGACATAACCTCCAGGCACACCTGAGATCCAGACATAACCTCCAGACACACCTGAGATCCAGACATGACCTCCAGACACACCTGAGATCCAGAAATGACCTCCAGACACACCTGAGATCCAGACATGACCTCCAGACACACCTGAGATCCAGACATAACCTCCAGACACACCTGAGATCCAGACATAACCTCCAGACACACCTGAGATCCAGACATAACCTCCAGACATACCTGAGATCCAGACATAACCTCCAGACACACCTGAGATCCAGACATAACCTCCAGACACACCTGAGATCCAGACATAACCTCCAGACACACCTGAGATCCAGACATAACCTCCAGACACACCTGAGATCCAGACATGACCTCCAGACACACCTGAGATCCAGACATAACCTCCAGACACACCTGAGATCTAGACATAACTTCCAGGCACACCTGAGATCTAGACATAACCTCCAGACACACCTGAGATCCAGACATAACCTCCAGACACACCTGAGATCCAGAAATAACCTCCAGACACACCTGAGATCCAGACATAACCTCCAGACACACCTGAGATCCAGACATGACCTCCAGACACACCTGAGATCCAGACATGACCTCCAGACACACCTGAGCTCCAGACATAACCTCCAGACACACCTGAGATCTAACCAGGTTTTCCGTATCAGTGAAACAGCCTCTCTAGAACATGTTCCAGCATGTGTGCTATAGTTGTAGTAATAATGTAAAGTGAGGAAATTCTCGCCACTGAGAGCCACTGTTGTATCCAAGCTAGCTAAGAGACTCGGGTCATGGGATGAACAGATCTCAGTTGTCATTGGGTGAGAGGCGGGGCCACACTGCTGGTGTGGACAGCAGCAAATCACAGTTCTGGTATGCAGAAACAACCAACCAATTAAAGTCACACCTACGGGCATTTTAGAGCTAACGAGCATATCTAACGAGCGTGTTTATTGACTGTTTTTTTAAAGCTCTGATATATACATTTTTTTATGTAAATAATTTCTTTGTGTTGATTCACCACATTGATTTTTGGGGGGATGACGTCATTTCCGGTCTAATCTCCAAAGGTTTGTTCCAGAAGGATCTCTCTGAGGTGTTTGAGGCTGTCTGGGCAGCAGCTTTGAGTCAAATGTGAAATATTGTGAAAGGTTAGGTGTGACGTTGGTGTTTATTATGATTAAAACTTTAGAGAGGTAAAATTAATTAAACTTTTAAATCCTCCAAAGTGAAAATGTATATTTAAATACGGAGTCAATATCTCCCACAGTCCCTGAACTCAGCAGCAGCTCTGATTGTCACCCAGAATCGGACTGATCACGTGACTGCTCCAAGTTCCCTACCCCTGCCTCACCCTGTGGACCTGACCGTCTCTCCTCAGTCTCTCCTCAGTCTCTGCCTGTCGGAGGGTCGGGGTTTCCGTGATTGATCGATCAGATAATGATTGATTTCTGTGTTCTGTGAAGATGTTGCTGCTAGCTCTTTTTTGCTTCATCCCGAGTTTACTGGGACAACTGGAGGATTCCCAGTTAGGAGATGACGATGATTTTGACCTCCAGGACTTTGACTTGGACATGGTCAGATATTACTAGGATTTTTAGCGCCTTTTTCATGTTTGCGTTTCCTTTTCTGACTCTGTGTTTGTGCCCACAGGCTCCACGCAGAGTCCCGCGGCAGGTGAAGACCATCCTGTCCAAGGTAAGAGCGAAGTTATTTCAGTATTTAGTGAGTCTGAGCGTTCCTCTGTAGGCTAGCTGTGCCTTATTGGTTTATTTCTAATTTCTTAAAAGGAGATAAAACTCCAGAATGTCAGTGTTTGGTTAAAATCACGGAGCTGAAGTGACTCAATGACAGGATTTGGCTCTTTGGATGAACGCCGACGCCTTTCTCTAGCCAGTGCTGAGGAATCTTCAGAGGGTTTTAGAGCGCCCTGGTATCTGTGGCATGTAGAAAACAGCTGATTTTAACCCTCCTGTACATTTCTAATGATGACCTTGGATGGCTGACCTACTTCCAGTTATTTACTAGCGTTTCTGTCGTTCTAACTCTGTGCGCTCTGGGTGTGCCGCGCCGAGGATCAGCCAAGCGCGCAGATGTGCTGGAGAGTCGGAGAGGCTGTGAGCTCACAGGAAACCTCCCTCAGAAAGACCTTTAATGAGTCATTGGGCGTCAGGGGCGCGTGAAAGCGGTGCCAAACTTTAGGACCAATCAGCAAAGAGAAGGTGATTTTAAGGTTCAGGTAGGGGCGGGGTTACATAAATGGAGGCACTAATCAGAGAGCAGTAAGAGGCCCTTCCATATGGAGAATTAAAGCTTTAATATTTTCTCTCATGTTATAAAATAAAACTTCATCTTTACTCTCGAATGGTTCATCTCAATTTAACTGAAATCACCACCGTTACTCTCTGACCTCTGACCTCAGTCTTTAACATCCTTAAACCTGGCATGGCTTTGATATCTACCCCCTGGCTCCAGGGAGCAGAGGGCCACAGGCCGGTCCTCATGGAAACCCCGCCCCTGAGTGTAGGCGTCCCAATAAATCTGATCTTTGTTTTTAGGAGACCAAGCCATACATCCAGGAGCTCTCCATCAAGACCACCATCATCTCCCGTTACGCCTTCACCGCCGTGTACTGCGCCATGCTCAACCGCCACACCGCCGCCGCCGAGGGCATCTTCCAGTTCCAGATCCCCACCGGAGCCTACGTGTCCAACTTTACCATGTAAGTTCCTACAACCAGGAACTAAAACTAGAGATATCCAGACAGGAACCACATAAGAGTCCCTACAACCAGGAACTAAAACTAGAGATATCCAGACAGGGACCACGTAAGAGTCCCTACAACCAGGAACTAAAACTAGAGATATCCAGACAGGAACCACGTAAGAGTCCCTACAACCAGGAACTCAAACTAGAGATATCCAGACAGGGACCACGTAAGAGTCCCTACAACCAGGAACTAAAACTAGAGATATCCAGACAGGAACCACATAAGAGTCCCTACAACCAGGAACTAAAACTAGAGAGATCCGGACAGGAACCACATAAGAGTCCCTACAACCAGGAACTAAAACTAGAGATATCCAGACAGGAACCACATAAGAGTCCCTACAACCAGGAACTCAAACTAGAGAGATCCAGACAGGAACCACATAAGAGTCCCTACAACCAGGAACTCAAACTAGAGAGATCCAGACAGGAACCACGTAAGAGTCCCTACAACCAGGAACTAAAACAAGAGATATCCAGACAGGGACCACATAAGAGTCCCTACAACCAGGAACTAAAACTAGAGATATCCAGACAGGAACCACATAAGAGTCCCTACAACCAGGAACTAAAACTAGAGAGATCCAGACAGGAACCACGTAAGAGTCCCTACAACCAGGAACTAAAACTAGAGATATCCAGACAGGAACCACATAAGAGTCCCTACAACCAGGAACTAAAACTAGAGATATCCAGACAGGAACCACGTAAGAGTCCCTACAACCAGGAACTAAAACAAGAGATATCCAGACAGGGACCACATAAGAGTCCCTACAACCAGGAACTAAAACAAGAGATATCCAGACAGGAACCACGTAAGAGTCCCTACAACCAGGAACTCAAACTAGAGAGATCCAGACAGGAACCACGTAAGAGTCCCTACAACCAGGAACTAAAACTAGAGATATCCAGACAGGAACCACATAAGAGTCCCTACAACCAGGAACTCAAACTAGAGATATCCAGACAGGAACCACATAAGAGTCCCTACAACCAGGAACTAAAACTAGAGAGATCCAGACAGGAACCACATAAGAGTCCCTACAACCAGGAACTAAAACTAGAGAGATCCAGACAAACGTCGTAAGAGTCCCTACAACCAGGAACTAAAACTAGAGAGATCCAGACAGGAACCACATAAGAGTCCCTACAACCAGGAACTAAAACTAGAGATATCCAGACAGGAACCACATAAGAATCCCCACAACCAGGAACTAAAACTAGAGATATATCCAGACAGGAACCACATAAGAGTCCCTACAACCAGGAACTAAAACTAGAGATATCCAGACAGGAACCACGTAAGAGTCCCTACAACCAGGAACTAAAACTAGAGATATCCAGACAGGAACCACATAAGAGTCCCTACAACCAGGAACTAAAACTAGAGAGATCCAGACAGGAACCATGTAAGAGTCCCTACAACCAGGAACTAAAACAAGAGATATCCAGACAGGAACCATGTAAGAGTCCCTACAGCCAGGAACTAAAACTAGAGATATCCAGACAGGAACCACATAAGAGTCCCTACAACCAGGAACTAAAACTAGAGATATCCAGACAAACCACGTAAGAGTCCCTACAACCAGGAACTAAAACTAGAGATATCCAGACAGGAACCACATAAGAGTCCCCACAACCAGGAACTCAAACTAGAGATATCCAGACAGGAACCACATAAGAGTCCCTACAACCAGGAACTAAAACTAGAGAGATCCAGACAGGAACCATGTAAGAGTCCCTACAACCAGGAACTAAAACTAGAGATATCCAGACAAGCGTCGTAGAGTCCCTACAACCAGGAACTAAAACTAGAGAGATCCAGACAGGAACCATGTAAGAGTCCCTACAACCAGGAACTAAAACTAGAGATATCCAGACAGGAACCATGTAAGAGTCCCTACAGCCAGGACAACTGAAGATAACCTTGAGTTCAGAGGTTCCAGAGAGTTTCCATGGTTCCTGGTAGGGCTTGTTCATAGTGTCCAGGTTAAGTGTTTAGCTTAGAAAATGTCTTGTTGTCAGAAGTTCCAGGACCACAATATGGATTCAATAGTCTGATGGAGTGAAGGTGAAAGTAGGCCTCTACTGAGGCAGAGGACTAGAGAGGATGCAGGTGTGTGATCCAGGTGATCAGTCCAGGTGCCTGATTGCTGATTTTCTAGTGTGGCACACACAGACAGAGGAAGAAGGAATGCAGTG